>NW_027495625.1:0-226359 GCF_021521415.1 Bidens hawaiensis | reverse complement strand
AATGTTTGCAAGTTTGATGTTTGAAAATGCAAAGATTCAGTATTTAGAACATAATTTTTTTGACAAATCTCATGTGTTACATCATCAACATCAGTTTGGAATGTCTTTTTAGCACCAGTTTGTGCATTTGCTGAAGTATCACTTGTCATCAACACTTGAAGAATTGCATTGTTGAAATTATTCTCCATCTCCTTCTCTACAGATGATTCTTCACTTATAAACACGATAGACCTTTGGTACTCATTTCTTTAGGCAGACCACTCCAGTTAACAAAATCCTGAGTCTTGTTTCGGTGTTATCATGACTGGATGAAGATGATTAAGGTGTGGCAACTAGAACATGCTGAACATGTGTGTTAATGGGTTGCATGAAATGAGGTTGAACAAAATGCATCTGTTGCATTGGTTGAGGTATGGGTGAATACTGATATTGATACTGAGGACCAGTGGCAACTAGAACATGCTGAACATGTGTGTTAATGATTGAGGTTTGAGCAAAATGAGCTGTGGAATGGTTATTGAAAGATTGTTGTTGTGAATGAGGATAGAGATGTGAACTTGGATAGGTTATTAAAGGCGAGCTGTAACTGATTTGTTCATTCTCGTTCAAAGTATCCTAGTCTGCCACACTTATGACATGTCAATTTTGCCTTATCATAGCCCACTTTTGTTCTATTATTGATTCCAGGGAATTTCCTTTTTTCCTTTTGTAAAACTTGTATGTCTTGATTGTCAATAACGCCAAGGAGCTCAAAATATCCATTTTTCCAGATCAATTAGATCTATGTGTTGAAAATCTTTCATAGTGAATGAGAGATTGTAAGACACATGTGGAGAATTCTTTTGAACAACATATTCTTGATTGTCAATTCCTGATCCAATACCATTAGTTATGTTTATGTGGTAGTCGTAACCTAGGTCAGCAGTTTGGATAGATTGAGTCTCTTGACAAAGAAGTGATGATCCAATAGTAAAATCATCAGCTGGTTTACCAGTAGCGATCAACTTCTTCTTGTGACTTATCTCTCGTTCAAAGGTAAGTAGCATACCATGAAGAGTATTCAGACTCAGATCTTGAAATTTTGGTAAAGTCCTTAGTAAGATAGCATGAGTGTCCCAATTTTTTGGAAGTGACCTCAAAAATTGGGTGTTAAGAGAAGAGTTTGTAAAAGTAACATCAACCATTGTTAATTCACTTATTAGTGTTGTGAATCGTTCATATTTTTGAGCTAAAATATCTTCTCTTAAATGAAAAAATGCTTCATACTACTGCCTATGAACTTCACGAGTATTCTCAGGGACTTGTGGGGTACCACCATATTGTTCTTTCAGTGCATCCCACAAAGCCTTAGCAAACTTGTGATGAATTATTCCATCGTAAATTTCATTTGGAATTGCCATGGCAAGTACAACATGTGCTTTGGCATCCAATTCAAATTTCTGTAGATCTTGATCAAAATAATCCTTAGGATACTTCTTAATCATCTTGTTTACATCCAATAGATCAACAGTTTTGGGAACATGAGATCCATGAACTACAGATAACCAATGTTTTGGTTGCATAGATGGTGGATAATTCGTTGTGCCCAGATGTTGTATTGACCTTGAACCAACATGGGTGATTTGGATGTTGAACAAGTATTGTGATGATCTTGTACAATCGCCGTGATTCTCAGTTCAGCTAGTTTTTCACTTACAATAGAGTATTAAATAGATATGAAGATCCTTATGAAATCCACAATTAGAAATATCAAATTGAGCTTAGCTCATTGTTTCCGAATTGATTATTAGATCAAATTAAAAGATCCATGGCTCTAATACCAATTGTTAGGATCGTAGATCTTCAATCTAAGCTACTTGAACACAATTTAAAACGAACGAAACAGTAAACAACTGATCTAATCCTTTGAACGGATTAATATCACTTTAAGTGAAATCATATTTGAATCACAAAATCAATTAGTATATGAACTTAAACAAATTAAGCAGCAGAATACATTTAAGCTAATTAATAGGTTTCATATGGAAGAACAATTATGCATTAACTATAATCAAATGATTACAATCTATGGCTCCCCCTCAACTTTAGCTCATCATTCACACTGATTTTTCTAGTACAAAAGTACACTAATCAGGTGAGTATTATGACGTGAAAAGTGTTAATGAAGAAGATACTCTCTTCTTCATTATATATAAGTGTTAAACTACTTATGAGCTAAAAGGTGAAAGCGACATCTAACAAAAACAGTTACAAACTTCTGATGAGTGAATACAAACAAGTGACTACATAGAATCCTATGCTAACTACTGGTATTTGCTAAACAATTGATATTTGACCCGTTAGTTGTATACTTCAGTGGTTTGGATCTTCTCCTGATTAAACAGTTGTTGTGTCTCCAGTCTTTCCCTATCTGCAGTTTTGCACGATCATATGTTTTAAAGCAATAGTTTGTAAAGACACCTTAATGATTGAGAACTATGTTTGAACCATTAGTTTTTTGGTATTTGGTCATTAGTTCTTTGCTAGGTTCAACAAGTTTACTCCCTCGACGTACACTTATAGTCTAATATCTATCACGGTGCTTTTAGCTTTGCCGCTAAAACCAATTAGGATTGAGGTTCTTGTTACGATCTCGGATTCAGGAATGTCCATTTTTGTTAAGGTCTCCAATTGGATGATATTTATTGAGCTGCCACCATCTACCAGGAGCCTATGTACAAACAATTAGGAACATATAGAGTGATAATCGAACCATCATGTTGAGGATCCTGAACGTTATCCCGATCCTCTTCACTAAATGAGACTTCAATTTCGTTTGTTAATGTCACAACTCTTGTTGGTCCTTCTGGTCTTTCGAACATAGCTACTTTGGCATTTCTTTTTGCTATCGAGTAAAAATTTCCACATATGTCCGACCCGCCAGAGATAAAACTTACTATCATGGCGTCTAGAAGCAGGGATTCCGCCCTTTTTGGAGCTTTTTAAGGATCTTGACTTATGTTCTTCTTGTTTCCCATTAATTCTTTTAGATGGTCCTTTCTTAGGAGATAACTAATTTATTTTCTTAGCGCGATGCAATCCTTTGTCATTTGACCAAAGTCTTCATGAAAGGCACGCCATTTGGATTCATCTTTCCAATGGATGTTCTTTTCGTTCTTACGTGGCCATCTTGCCTTGTCTCAGATCCTACATAGCACGCATTAGTCCGGATATACCTACAGAAAAACAATAATCATATATCTTAGGGTATTTTTTGTCATTCTCATTAAGGATGAGATCGGGACCGTACCCGTACCTATACCCGTACATGTACCCGAAAGTATCCGTACCTAAAGACAGTAAATCTTTGTACCCGTACCCAAATTATATGGTACGGGTACAAGTACTTTGGGTACGGTACTCGCTTTGGTACCCCTTTGTTCTTTTTAAAAAAATCTCCACTAAAATAGGTATCGGTAACGGTACGGTACCGATAATTAATTATCTATAATACCAAAACCGTAATACCACAACCATAACCGTAATACCGCAACCAAAACTAAATATGAAACAAATCAGCAAATATATAAAATCTATTCAAATTCAAGTAATGAATACCAAAACATGCAAAATATCAAAAAAAATTATCAAAATGTTTAAAAAAAAATTAACTTATACAATGATAGTCAACATTCATTTAATTTTCGTTAGTCATATTTCCATTTTTTTCTTTTCCTTTTCTTTGCTTATTGTTTCCTCAATTTCTATAAAAAAAATAAGAGAGAAAGCTAATACATGTTATTGAATGATATTCACAATTACACATACATGAAATAAAAGTATACGAACACACAATATATGAAAATACACATATAGATTCAGATGGAAATTATTCAACTGATATATATTATGTATTAAAAATCCAACTTGAAAGTTAAGTCAAGAGTGTTGAAAACCTAATAAAATCCCATACTATTCTAAATGGGTACTAGTACCCGTAATACATGTACTTGTACCCGTACCAGTACCCGAAAGTACATGTACCTATAATCAGTAAATTTGAGTACCCATTCCCGTACCCAATAGACACGTACGGGTACAAGTACGGGTACTGAACAGGTACGAGTATTCGGGAAAAAAAGCTTATCCATAATTCTCATCATCATCCACAACATTGACCCATTGTTATCATTTTTAGAATAAGGTATTGGTATGTACGACTTAGATGAAGGGGATTCCAACTTCCTGTTTTGACGGTTATAGTTGTCGGGTGCATTAAGTCTTTGCTGGATCATTTTGTCTTCTTCCAGTCTTATGAATCTTAATGCCCTGTTTCAGGCTTCATGCAAGTTCCTGCAAGGATTCATAATGAGATATTCATAAAAAGAGCAATCTTTCTTGAGTCTCATCTTAAATGCTTGTATTAACGTTTTGCTGTGTCAAGGTTGGGGATCTCCAGAGCTTCCGTGTTGAACTTGGTTACATAATCCGGAGATATTCACATTATTTTGAGTTATCATGTATAGATCATTGGTTAATCTTTCAAAGTTTCTGCTGCAAGAAAACTGGGTTATTAAGCAGGTTAACTAATTGTGAAAAAGATTTAATATAAAAGAGAAGGAACAATCATGATCCATTTCAGAGCAGCTTCGGTTAATATTGAACCAAATCCTATACATAAGTAAGTTTTTTTGAGATCATGAGGGATGGGATTGATCTCCATCCTTTCTTAATATTGAACAACATGTTCTTCGGGATCATCAATCCCAACATATAGCTTCATGTTAGGGCCTAGAACAGCTTCGGGGTTTTAGCATCACAAATAGGATGCGCTAATCATGAGATTTTATGGACGCTAAGAGTTGCCCCGGGTATTAGTTGAACTATCCCAGGAACACTAGAGATCAAATCCTTTAACTTTTGCAACACATTCTACATTATTGGATTTATACCAGTATCCTACTAAGTTTCAGCTTAGTTACAAGTATAATATTACTATTATAAATATTACACGTGCTAGGATTTCCGGCCGAGGATCCTCCAATAGTACTGAAGTCTATGGTTTTCATGATTCTCGTGGTTGGATTTAGGGTTGGCAATTTGTACACGAGACACGAATACATGACACGTACCTACACGACTTTAACAGGTAACATGTAAGGCCTTAACAGGTTTCGTGTATAGGACACGTAGACACGAATTTACTTGTTAAGTACATGTTAAGTACCCGGTTAGATGTTTATAATTATATATATATATATATATATAATCAGTTATCATAAACCCTAAATTCATAAAACATTTTCACTCCCTGTTTCTCAGCAGTCACCACTCACAAACATTCCCTCTCCGGCTTTCGTTTCACTAAACAGGTTGCCAAATATGTGTTTTCAAATAACTCTTATCGTGTTTTATCGTGTATACCAGGTAGTAACATGTTCGTATACGTGTTTGGGATACAAGTACATGATAAGTTTTCGTTTCGTGTACAGGTATACACATTTCATGTTCGTGTCTTATCATGTTCGTGTCTTATCGTATACGAGTATACACGATATGCCAGCCCTAGCTGGGTTGATCCAGGTGTTCCTGATCCTAACTGCTTGAGTAAGAAATCATCATAACAATTTCCCAAGGGTCTTGAGACTTCGAAATCCAAAATCCTGAGATGCAGTGAAGTGGTCAATTCTTCTGTTGGTCTCTTTCCATGAGATCTGATATTCAGGAGTTCCCTTATGAAGGAGTTGTTTGTCTCCTTTTTATGTTGCATATGCTCCCACGTCGGTGACAAAATATCACATATTTCATTGTTATACATAGGGACAAGTCTTACGGTGGAGAATCCTGATCCTTGAGCAAAAGGCTTTATTCTTGGAGAGGGCATGCCGGTGGAAGCTCCAAGTCCTTAGATGGAAGTGACATAAGTAGTAGTCTTCCTTGGACAGGTAAGTGGAGGAGAAAGAAATTGGGACACGACAAAAGAAATGGATGGCATTAAGGAATAAGTAAACTTTGATTGAGAAGCCATTTTCGAGCTTGGAAAGATGATGACTGAGAATGAGCTTTTTAGAGTAATTTTTAAGATGAAAAACACCACTTTCCCCACGGTGGGTGTCAAATTGTTTTGGTCAAAATTCCAAAGCAATTTAGTGATCAAACTTTGTAAGTGAAGTAGCGTGTTTTTTAGGATATTGCAAATGTGTGTATGTGTTAAAATAGTAAATGACTCCGGATATGCGAGGAAAACCCTTGATCCTGATCTTTGGCATAAAACCTCAGGAGGGATAATTGTCTCGTGCCTCAGAAATATTATTAAATAAAAAAGTGTTACAAGTCTAGAACTAATGATGAACGATTTCTAGAGTATAGAGGTGTGTATGTAGTGAACTGCAAGTATCCTATTTCATTCATCATAGCCTCATTTATATAGTAATCGGTATGTTACAATTAATGTTATGAAGTCGGTCTTTAAAAGAGCCGTTGGACATGGTCAACTTAGTCTTTACGAAGTTCTTCATCAATACTTGGCTACTAGTCGTTGTGTGATGATTAAGAAGAGTAACCTGCAAGCATAATTGACTAGTGATGGTAACAAGTGTAACTGACTCTGAGGACCCCGCCTGTTTAATGAGTCTTCAATTTGGTCATTATTCTTAGCCTTGACAATAATCATTCCAGATGTTTTATCTATTCAATTAATGAGTCTTTAGTGCAAATTAATACACCAATGATCACCTCCAAGAATAATAGTTAGTTAAACAAATAAAGGGTTAAAGATTCCGAATTTTTCTGGGATCTTGGCTGGCAAGATATAATTCAGGATCCTAATCGAAATTTTAACCCACAAAAATTGTCGCCAAAATATAACAGTTATGACCCATGTTACACGGTTATATTTTACTCTTGTTTCTGACGTAAACGTGGGTAAGTTGATTAGACGTGGTGCAACTTCCTAAGCATGTTAACCACCACATCTTAAATATAGGAGAGAATTGCCTATATTAACTCATTCATTGTTATTTATCTTCACACCTCATCAGAGATCCATGTATCCTTTTCTTCCATTCTTCGATATTTTCTAGGGTTTGCAATCTTTGTAGTGATAATGAGCAAGAAAATGACACGTTCAGCCTATTCCATTACTGAGAATCCTCAAGCAAGTTTATTAGCCAATACCTCATTGCCTCCCTTTTAGCTGAAACATGCAATTTTAGTGAGAAACATATTGCACGACTTTCCGGCCATTTGACAGCCGATTGCACTTTGATAATATTTCCACAACTTTGGTTTGTTTTCTATCCTATCCTTTTCATCCTTTCATCACCATAGTTTGAAATCACTAGCGTGAGTTATGCTCAGATGATGCCAATGGCGTGGAGGATCCTTTTAATGTTGAATAAGCTTATTACAGCCCATAATATGTAGTTTGATATTTCCAATCTTGCTTCAGTTTATAAACTGAGAAACCATGGTTCCATCAGAGTTGCCTTTCAGATAGCCCCTGGTCAAACTCACATGATAGAGAAAACAACTAGAAATGACGGGAGTTGGTGTAAGAAGTTATTTTTCAAAAAGAGGGATTCTATTTTATAATGGCGAAAAACTTCCTTTATTATATGAGTTAAAAAGGGTAGGATTCTCAAATTAGAGATAAAAATAGGAAATTTATATATTTACTAATACTTATCTCGTTTATTGCAGTGCCTAAGTTACAAGACCTTATAAACTCAAAATTAAGTTCAAATCCATAGAAAATGACATGCAGAGTGGATACTACTAGATATAATAGTCACAAACACAAAAACCAATACATCACAAACTGGACTTCCATAGTTGTTGGATCGACCATTCAAGTAGCTGTGGAAGGTCCAATATGTTGTTGGGTTGTTTGTTGTTGTGCATATAAATTGAAGTCTTTTCAAACTATTTTCCTAGCCTCTTTTGCTCATAATATTCATATATACATATTCAAGATAAATCTTTAATTTCCTTCGTGTTTAAACACCCCTCCATGAGTAGATATTTAGTATTGAATAGTGTCAAAACCAATCCCAAGCAATAGTCAAGAAGAAATTACCCTCACGTGTAAGGAACAAAACCTGACTCAATGAAAAACTAACTATTATGGTCAAAGGACAAGCAGTGTAGCATTTGAATACGTAAAGTGTTAAGGGTTAATTTTATTCATTGTGATCCTGACGAGTATCCTGGTATTCGGGATCCCTAATGAGCTCTGGTATCCTTTACTAACTATTTCAATATTATATTTATCTTTGCATGCAGGTTACTCATCCAGTAACAACCTTAGTTTTACTGTGTTGGTCCCTTTACTCACTAGGATATATCACTCACGATTATGTCGCAACCCACACTATAAAGTTTGACAAGAAGGTTAACGACCTACTACTATATAAGGAAAGAACAATAGTATGTTAACGGAGGAATCACTAACCCACTATCTTTTTCACAGTAAATGCTAATGTAACACACACAACAATTAACTCAAAAGATTCCCATTTATAGAAAGGTTCATACAAATGCAAATCGATTATGGTTTATGAAAGGAATGTTTGTCCGTACAAGATCAGCCATCACACTCACAGTAAGGAATACTTCAGGATGTTCAAAGTGTCATTCGTGTTGTTAGGAGGCGTACCCTAGATCATTCTATTTATAGGTCTGCCTCCTGACAGCTGTCATTCCTTCTAGAAACCCTAATGATTGACTTGTGCTGGTAGCACTGTAGCTTGCTCGAAGTTGAACCTTGCTAGAGAAAATCCTTAGAATATTTCTTGATCAACTTTCTTCAAGCATACTCGGACCACTATTTATTAATGAATAACCTTGCTAGATCTCCCAAATACTTGGCTTCAAAAGCTTGGTTAGCCAAGAGCTTACTTGGAAGCAAACCTTGCTTGGCTTTGAAGAACAACCTTGCTAGACATAGTGAACCCTGATCGGATAGACACTAAAGAAAACTTAAAGAATATAACTTTTCCCGAAGGCAAATTACCTTGCTAGGCTTAAGTAAAAGCTTGCTCGGATGTACAAGTGTGCCTGATGTCCATACTTAGCGATTATCAGGGAGGTTGAGAAGATTTCAATCTTCCTTAATCTATTTTCTCATCCCAACAATCTCCCCTAAATTGGAACACCCTCAGTTGTACCAAAACACCTCTATGGTTACATACACTTGGTCAAAAATACACATCAAATCAAAATCAAATTACATAACAAAGTCAAAGTATTACAAAGTGAGAATTCTGTCCAGTGGACATTACAAAGAAAAAATAAACAGAAATAGATTGTCTTCATTTTTTTTGAGCATCCAGCTTCATTTCTTCTGTTTACATTGACTGTAGCAGCCTTTTCTTTTTAAGAAAGAGATCTCCATGTGGTGTGGATGTTGAGTAGTCAAGTTCCATCTGACTATCTCCTCAAGACCCTTCACATCAAGAAGCTCTAAGTCATTGTCACTTGAAATTATGTGGCTTAAATTTCCATCACAATTCCTCAATAGGAACTTTCCACTACTGCTATCATATGAAATGTTGACAATTTGTTCATTTCTACTGCCTTTTGGACTTGGAACATCCATTTTCTGTTTAGTGTTGCTACATTCCTTGACAACATAGCAGAATTTTCTTGATGGACATGCAACAGTTGGTTTTACACTTTCTGATATTAATTCATCGGATCTTTTCCTTTTGTTCAGAAAAGGAAATCCCAACTCTGCTTGTTCCCTTAAATATCTCAGTAGTTCAGATTGTTGTGCACTGACAGGCCTTTGTCTTTCTTGAAAATCAGATATATGCAGTGCAGCAATGATAGTCAAATGCTCTAGGTTGAACTTTCTGAAGTCAATTTTGGAGTAGATACTCTCAAGATCTCCATTTTCCATCAGAACATTCAGATGTTCAGTCATAGAATCATAAAATATCCCATCTGGAATAATGTTGCAGTTGGCTGAAGAACTTTTGGCTTTTGCTTCAGCTTTAACAGAAGGTTCATCCATCTTCAAGTGTATCTGTTTTGGTTTCATTTGAGTATTAATTGTCCTTTTCCTCTTCTTTGTAATGTTCAGTTTGGAGACAAAGGATTTTGACTTGTCACAGAATACCTTTACCTTGGATCTCCCAATTTTTGATAGATTAATCATCTTCTTGTATATTCCTTGTTCTTACCATCTAGAGATTGAGCAGTGGCCTTTCTTTGGTTTAAAAGATTTCCTTTTATCCTTTTAAAGTTGCTCAAAATCTCTTTCTTTGTCATGATTTTTACTGTATCAAAAGGAATCCCATTTTTCACAAGAAACTTCGGTTTCCCACCATAATTGCACAGAAATGTTTGAATTTCCATTTCTTCTTTCAACTCATCTTGCCTTCTCAAGTCTTCAATTACTAGCTCAATGTTTTTGAGAGTATTTTCATTATTTAAAACTTGTGAAATTTTACAATCATAGTGTCTAGTTTTTTTTCACATCTGTTTTTGGTTCTTCCTCTTTAATCAGCTTGAGTAAAGATACTAGCACTCCATTTGGGATTTCTTCATCATTAAAACATTTTTCAATTACAGCTTGTGGGACATCCTTCTTATTTTCATTGTTCGAATCATCCCTTGATTTCTTCTCAGCTTCAAATTGTTTCAACATTTCTCTTTGTTCATCAAATTCCTTATCAGTCAATAGTTGATTTAGATATACTATGTCTTGTATCTCTGTCATTCTTTGCTCATAGATCTTTTGGGCCTTTAACTCAGATTTATCAATGTCCAAGATCTTTTCATACATTCTTGGAGAATTAATGGTCTGTGTCTTTTCAGTTTCTATAGCAATTTCTATTCCCTTGAGCTTCTTTCTTTCATTATCTTGATATTTTTCTTCTTTTGGAAGGTTTGAATTTTCATCACCTGAGACATTGTCATCATAAATTGACAGAAGATTCAATGCATTCTTCCCCTGAATCAGTGTGTTCTCCCCCTGTTGTGGTGCAGCTGAGGTCTTATCAGCCTCAGACATTAGGGTTTGAACTTTCTTTAAAGCCTTCTTTAGTTCCTCCTCAAATTCTAATAAATGACTTTTGTAACAGTTGGAACTGCCCAAGATGTGATTCATTTTGTAATCTGTAGTCAAGAGAAACACAGAGAAAATGTGTTAGTCAGATAGATATTCAATTATTTAAAACTTATTAGCAATTAAAGAAAATAGAAGATTAGAATGTTTCGATTCAAACTGTCTCCTTGAATAATATAGATACCTACACACAACAGAAAAAGTGTGAGATTAATTTGAAATAAGAATCCTTTAAATAAGACAGATTTCATTAATGAGACAAATAAATTGGCAGATATAATGAAAATGACTATTCATTAGAGTACATGAATATAATTGGTTGAAAGAAAAGTTTCTGAAAAGATTCTTTTAATTCTTTCTTTTCTTTTACATGCCAGGTTTTAAAGTGTTTTATCACTTTATTCATTAATGTGTTCGAAAACCTGCATTTAATTTTCATTCCTTTAAAAGTATATTTTCGCAAATCAGTTTCAGTATTAGTTCAAAAATTATAAGGTTAAAAATAAACCTAAAAGAATAATGTGAAGGAAGCTTACTTGAAATACAACATTGCTCGAGAAATAAATCACAAGACACATAATCAAGTATAAAGCATCAAATAGGCAACATTCCTAGGAATCAATTAAGAAACCCAAAATAACATCTTAAAAAAATTTCTAATTATCAACCTTGCTCGAATAACTGAACAAATCATAAACCTTACCCGAAATGGTTAAACATTTAACAAATATTCAGTTAAGACCATTCTCAAACTAAATTGTGCCCGAAAAACAATGTAGAAGTGCAAAGTGTGCTAGAGAAGACTTGTCTATCCTAAGATGTAAAAGTATGCTCTAAACACAAAGTGTACTCGTAAACATGAATAAGTCATTTAAGCACATACATAATCATCAAGCTTGCCCTAATATCTCAAACAGTTAAACAAAAACAACGAAGTTTGCTAGAATTTCCTAAAATTTCAAAGCTTGCTAGGAAAATCATATTCAACATTTAGAAATGTAAAGCTTGCTAGAATAAGTCAAATATCCTATAAAATAGCTAAGTTTGCTAGAATTACTTGAACTTGTTAAAGCTTGCTAGAAATATCATAAACAAATATAAAGCTTGCTAGAATAACCTAAAAATCCTATAAAACAGTTAAGTTTGCTAGAAAATTCAGAGTTCATCTAAGCTTGCTCGAAATAACATATTCACACATATTCAAATTTCAATCTTGCTCGAAAGAGTTAAACTTAAACTAAAACAGTCAAGTCTACCCGAAAATATGTAGAACATCAAAGCATGCTCGAAATGTATAAAATTAGACAAAAACATCTAAGTTTGCTCGAAAAGGTAAAAATCATCAAACCTTACTCGAAAATACATATTCAGACCTTTTGAAGGTAAAATGCAACTCTTTTTGTCTTAAAACAAATGTCAAGCATTTTATCATTAAAGATCATTGTTTAAGAGCAAATGGTGCATTAAGAGATCAAATTTCAGTTATCTTTACTTTCAAATCATTTTCTTTCCTTTCCTGAAAAGATCTCAACATGGGATCATATTGACTATGTTGCTTCTCAATACTTCATTCTCAACATTATTATGACAGTTTAGACAGGTTAACAGCAGGTCTAGACTTACCATGAATTTCATTTCTTTGGTGATATGATTAAGGTTCAATTAAGATGCATAATACTAAATGGATAACACATATTGCTTTCTGATGCTCCATATTTATTCTCAAGGCTTATTTGGCTTTCTCCAGATAACCCCGAATTGACTCCGACCCCCTGATATTTGGTTAAAACTTTTTAATGACAGAACTTATCCTTTTTTTTCTTTTTTTTATAACATAAGATTGTGAACATATATATCAACATTGTGTTGTATAATCAGTACGTTTTTTTCACTTGTGTTCTTTGTCTTTTTCAAATAAATACTTCATTTTGGGGACCAAACACCAACAGGCTCGTGTATGACTGGATATTCACTTTTCTGCCCATCATTCGGAAAGATGTATATTGGAACATGCATAGACAACAATGTAACTCCATATTAAGTTTAGCAGATTCTTTATGTTTATATCACCTTAGATTTAACACATCATGGGAAAGCAACCATACATGTCAATGACTGCACTAAGTGTCTTTTTAGCCTATTAAATCCATATGATTGGCCAAATAGTCAATGTACTATCATTTCCAAAAAGGTTGGATCAATTTTCATTGAAAACCTTTCTTTTTAAGCTTCTACAAAGCTTGAACTGAATAATCTTATCATGTCTCAACACCATTAAACAACTTGCTTTGTTTTGTCAAAAATGTTTTTTAAGCAAAATTCATTTGAAAATTTCATTTGAGCATGCAATTTTGACACAAAAGCATATTTTGGCACTAACAGAAAGTAACATATTCAAATCACAATCATGACATCATCACAACAGACAGACTCTACAAAAAGCATAGTCTAGTATATCCTAATAACATCATCATCGTAGATTAAACATATTCAAAAGCATTATCAAGATATCAAATAAGCACACATGCAAATTAGTCACTTAGAACACTTATCATGACATCACACATAATCACTTATCATTAACCTAAGCATCAAATATACCTAAGTTATTCAGATAATCAATTAAGCACACATCAGTGAACAACAAACAGTAACATATTCAAACATACACACACTTAACTGGACCTTTTATCAAGAAAGTCATGTAGCACACATATCAGCAAGCATCAAACAAACATTCAACAAGACTTTGAAAAGATAGTCAGTTTGCACAACAAGCACACATCATCAATCAGACCTCATAAGGGTTGATCATTCCCAGCGCTTTCAAAAGAAAGTTGAACCTGGTTCTATCAAGTGATTTTGTGAATAGGTCAGCCAGATTATCACTTGTGTCAACTCTTTTCACTTCAATTAGACCTTTTTCACTACAATCTCTAATAAAATGATGTCTGATTTCAATGTGCTTAGTCTTGGAATGTTGTACAGGATTCTTAACAATAAATGATGCAGCAGTGTTATCAATGAATATAGGCGTGTTCAAGAAATTCAGACCATAATCCAGCATTTGATTCTGAATCCAGAGGACTTGTGCACAGCAGGCAGATGCAGCAATATACTCAGCTTCTGCAGTTGAGATGGACACTGTAGTTTGTTTCTTGCACTGCTAGGACACCAATCTCTCACCCAAAAATTGACAACCTCCAGAAGTGGACTTTCTGCTCATGTTGCACCCATCATAGTCATTGTCGGTATATGCAATTAGATCAAAGGACTGGTTCTTTGGATACCAAATTCCCAGATCAGGCATTCCCTTCAAATATCTAAAGATCCTTTTTACCGCATTCATATGAGAATCCTTAGGACTTGATTGGAATCTTGCACAAACACACACAGCAAACATGATATCTGGCCTTGAAACAGTGTCCTGCTTACTTCATTCTTCTTTTTCAAATCTGCAACAGTTCTTAACCTTAATAGCAGCAAAGGAGCTCTGATACCACTTGTCGGTCCCTTTACTCACTAGGATATATCACTCACGATTATGTCGCAACCTACGCTATAAAGTGTTGACAAGAAGGTTAACGACCTGCTACTATATAAGGAAAGAACAATAGTATGTTAACGGCGGAATCACTAACACACTATCTGTTGCACAATAAATGCTAATGTAACACACACAACCATTAACTCAAAAGATTTCCATTTATAGAAAGGTTCATACAAATGCAAATCGATTAGGGTTTATGAAAGGAATGTTTGTCCGTACAAGATCAGCCGTCACACTCACAGTAAGGAATATTTCAGGATGTTCAGAGTGTCATTCGTGTTGTTAGGAGGCATGCACTAGATCATTCTATTTATAGGCCTACCTCATGACAGCTGTCATTCCTTCTAGAAACCCTAATGATTGATACATAATCATAAAACATATTACAAAATATACTAAGTGTAAAACATGTCTTCGGGTAAGCTTTGGAGCTTTTGTCTTCTTCGAGCAGACCTGGTATCAAAGTGTGCTGGGGAACAGTTCTCCAGGTAGACTTTACTTAGAATATGTTCCTTAGAAAATATTCACCTAGCAGACTTCAATCTTCTTGACCATAGCAAACTTTGCTCGATATGGTCCTACGAGCAAACTGTTCTTCATGAATCCCTTCAACTCTTTGTTAATGGATAACTTATTAAGCAAACTAAAGTGTGCTTGTAACACTGTTTGACTTGTGCTGGTAGCACTGTAGCTTGCTCGGAGTTGAACCTTGCTAGAGAAAGTCATTATAATATTTCTTGATAAACTTTCTTCAAGCATACCCGGACCACTGTTTATTAATGAATAACCTTGCTAGATCTCACAAATACTTGGCTTCAAAAGCTTGGTTAGCCAAGAGCTTACTCGGAAGCAAACCTTGCTTGGCTTTGAAGAACAACCTTGCTAGACATAGTGAACCCTGCTCGGATTGACACTAAAGAAGACTTTAAGAAGATAACTTTTCCCGGAAGGCAAAATACCTTGCTAGGCTTAAGTAAAAGCTTGCTCGGATGTCCAAGTGTGCCCGATGTCCATACTTAGCCATTATCAGGTAGGTTGAGAAGATTCCAATCTTCCTTAATCCATTTCTCATCCCAACATACTGAAATTATGGGAGACAATCAATATGCGCATGAAGGAAAAGGAAGGAGTCTCACAATGGTCATAAGCCAGGGAGTCTCAGACTTAACTTCCTTTTCAACCTCATTAACATTAGATTCAAATAAGTGACATTATACAAACTACACTACTACTAAAAAGTTGAATACGAAAAACAAACAACCTGCATCCACATCTACACTTACAAACAATTTACCTAACCTAACCGAACATAATTATGAAATATAGAAAATTAGAAATTACCCAAATGTAAAATTGACATAATTGTAGAAATCGAGCACAAGAAACTGAAAACATAACACAATTAACCAAATTAACCTAATTATGTCAGGATCGATTAATCACTTATCAACCTTGTAACCAACAACTGAATGTTGACAAAACGGTTACGAAAGATGCTAGTGTGAAAACCCAATGAACATCAAAGACAGAATCAATGATATTCAAGGTGTTGCTCAAATAACACAAATATAACAAAACACACAAGTCACTCAAAAGATTTCCGTTAATATAACTCAGAATACAAGGAAAATATTTAGGGTTTCTAGGTGGAATGTTAGGTGGAGGCTACTTTCCGTACGAATTATTTCGTTTGCTAAAAAAGTTTATCAGCCATCAAATCACTCAATATTCACTCACCTTGTGTCCTTCATAAATGTGACCTAAACTGTCCTTAAATAGGCACACCTGACACCTTTTAGAAACCCTAATGATTGGTACATAACATATTCAAACGTATTCAAAATATTACAAGTGTAAAAGTTCTTCGAGTAAGCTTTTATCTTAAGTCGACCAAACCTTGTAACCATAAGTGTGCTTGGAATAGTTTTTCGAGCAAGCTTTCCTTAGAAAATATTCTTCAAGCAGACTTCAATCTTCATGATAATATCAAACTTTGCTCGATAATATCCTATGAGCAAACTTGTTCTTCTTGATCTCTTCAACCTTTTGTCTTATACTTATTCAAACAAACTAAGTGCGCTAGTGACACTGTAGCTTGCTCTAGGTTGAACCTTGCTCGTAGAAGTCCTTAGAATAATTCCATCATAACTTCCTTCAAGTGTGCTTGAGATCACTGTTTATTTAAACCTTGCTCGACCCACCAAATTACTTGGTTTAAGCTTGGTTAAATCAAGGGTTTGCTCTGAAACAAATCTTGCTCGACTGAAGAACAACATTGCTTGATGAAGTGTAGTTTGCTCGAACCAACACTAAGAAGAATTCCAGAAGATAACTTTGCTAGAAAGTAAGATACATTGCTTGAATAAGTTCTAGGCTTGCTCGAAGTGTCAAGTTTGCTCGAATTCCATACTTAACCATTTCTTGGAGAGGTTGAGAAGATTCCAATCTTCCTTGATCAATTCTTGATCCCAAAAAATTATTCGAGTAAAATCTTGGGTTTCTAACACTTACATAACATAAGAACTGTCGATCAAGGTTTGGTTCGGTCTTCGAAGTTCGGTAGTAAGTAGTTGCACCACACGAGCATATCACATCTGCCACATAGAACCTATTATTTGATTTCAACAAAGAAAACGAAGACTGAGACATGAGAGCCAACTTTGTTCAATGGGACTTCAATTTGGAGAAGAAATTAAGCCTCGAATGGGTGGGAGATAATGGAAGAAGAAGCATGGGTCTTTATATTGGTATAAATGTTTGCAATTGTAGTATAGTAATTACACCACCTTTATAACAGTCAACAAACGGCTGACTTAACGAAGGGTCTCAAAGTGTCGTACCTTGTGGCGGGTGCCCAAAATCAACCACTAGGGTTGCAACGTGTAAAACAGTGATGACCACATAGGTGCAAATTAACCGGAAATTAACGGGGTGTTTGGCCTAACTTTTTATTTTTTGGCGTATGCTTATATTTTAAAGTAGCTAATAGCTTATTTTTCTATTATTTGATAAGCTCTTTTTAAGTGTTTGGATTAGCTTATATTCTACAAGTTGATAAGCTCTTAATAAGTTAATTGATAAATCTATCATTCTTTAATTTGTTATAGTAATTAGTTGCTTCAATAATTATTAATTCACCACCATTCGAGGGCAAATGTGTAACTTACACCCTTACACATATAAACTTCTTAAAATAAGCTAAAAAACCATCTTCAAATCTAAGCAGTTAATGCGGAAAAATATCTTTTATCGGTCAATGACCGATATTTGAGATATCGGTTATCGCAATGGGATATCGGTATTTTTAATATCATGAAAAAAATCATATATATAGCAATTTTACACTAATAATCCAGCATAGTCTCCCACCATTAACAAATTAACTTTTTCTAAATTGCAAAACACTAACAATCGTAGCAAGTAAGAATTGATTAAGACTTAAAGCACTAGCACTGAACACTAAACGTTGATAATTAAGACTTAAAATACTGATATCGGGAATATCGATGTTATATCGGTCAAATATTAGTCTAATATCGGTCAAATATTGGTCAATATCGTTGATATTATCGATATCGATATTCTGAACTGATATTCTGATTTATATATCACCAAGGGACCGCTAACTGATATATCGGCAATATCGACTGCATAGCTTCAAATAAAATTCTTCAAATTAGGTTATATAAGCTAATAAACATAAGTTTAAAAAGCTAAACCAAACACCAACTTAAAAAAAATAATAATAAAAAAAATAAACTATAAGGCTTGTTAAAAAAAAGCTAGGCCAAACACCCCCTAACTCTTTTCAAAATAAACCGTCTAAGAGTGTTGGCGGGTCTTGAATTGAGTTCAAATCAAATCCTTTGAAGGAACACTACAATGGTAGTAGTATACATATACATATGAATATGAAGTGAATAGGGTTTAATCAAATTCAAATCTCAAAATCTGGTACGTACAAATGGCTTCTGATCGCTCCCGTGTTGACCAGGTATGTCGTAATCCCCTCAGTTTCTTTAGGGTTTCTTCAGGATTCATAAATTTGCTGCAACATTCTTCTTCATATGGGTTATTCTATACTTTCTTCTAAATATTTAAACACTCATACTTCTTCGGTTGTTGGGAAATTACTACCTGTTCAAACTAGAACCTCTTTCAAACTTGTTGGGTTTGGTTCACTCGCTGATTAATTTACCAAACCCTAATTTTGTACTTGTAATCTTGTATCACTCAATTAAATAAACCCCGGTCTTGTTCTTTTTGTTATTGTATTTGGTTGTTCGCGTGATCTGATCTTAAGATAAGTATCTTATTCTTAAGTTATCTGCAAAGGTTGAACGCATTCTTAATATTGATGCATCATTGTTTTGTTTATATGACCCAAGAAACCTTTTTTGTATTTCTGAAAATTCCCATTTTGTATGTGCAGTTTTTTTCTTCAAAGAAAAAGAAAAAGTTTGTATCACCTCTATCAAAATCAGGGAAAGTTGAACCAAATGCAAAGCTTTCGGTTCAAGGGTCTCCTGGTGCTAAGGGTTCTTTATCCAGCTATCTGGTTTCTTCACAAAATGAAGACCCTTCTCTTACCACTCTACCCACTGCTGATAATCAAGATCACGTGAGAAGGAATCTGACATCAGCAATCCAATCATCCGATTTTGTGGAGCTACAACAGTTTGCAACTAACTTTTTGTCTTATTATTGCAGGTGTCTACATTTGTAATTCTTTTATGCAGTTTGTTTTTCTTTCAAGATTAAACTTTCATAATAATTTTATATCTATGATGCAGTGATCTTCCAACTGCACAAGTTAACACACATAAAAGGCCCGGTAGTCCATCTGTGAAAGATTTGGAAGATAACACAGTTAAGAAGAGGCATATAAGTAGTGATGGAAACCAGACGCTTGAGGCGAATCATCAAATGAGCTTGAGGAAATGCAATACAACATCCATGGAAGTTTCTGGCGTGGCATTATGCAACACACCAAGTCTGCCAGCTGTCAAAGTTGCAGGTGAAGAAACACCTCAGTCAATGCATGGAAGCTCTATGTTTTCACCAGGAGATACGTTCTGGAGAGAGGCGATTCATATGGCCGATGGTTTGTCCAAAGCAAATGATGGTGCCAACCAGGATGCTTACTTGGCATCTGTAGGGCAGATTGGTAATTCTGTAAATAAAGCAGTGTCGCCATTACCAGTAAAACATTTTGATTTTTCATGTGAGGATAAACGTATGAGCACCCCTTGCAACCAAGTTCAAACTTCATGTAAACTGCAAGACACGAATTCAAGTTGTGTGGTTACCAAAACAAGTAATGAATATAGTCCACCTAATGATAACAGACAGTCAACATCACCAATTACGGACATCAAAAGTTTTAACGTGAACGGTTTAAACAGTGTAGAAAATACTCCATCGAGTTCAGTAAATCCCAATGATCGTTTAGATATCAGTAATTGGCTCCCTTCTGAAATATGCAAAACTTATAAAAAACGCGGAATATCAAAACTTTATCCTTGGCAGGTATGCTTTCCAAGTCTATGATGTTCTTTTAACAATTCTAAAGTTCAAAACTTTAATTTCAGTAATTATTTTCCAGGTGGATTGCCTTCAGGTTGAAGGTGTGTTACAAAAAAGGAACCTTGTGTATTGTGCATCTACAAGGTACTTTCATTATGATGATAAATATTTTAAAGTTTTTAAATTTCTTTTCTTTATTATATATTTTTCTACTTATCCTTTTTAAAGAACTATTTTGTTTTTCTGCCATAGTGCTGGTAAAAGTTTTGTTGCAGAAATACTAATGTTACGGCGGGTATTATCAACAAGAAAAGTGGCACTTCTTGTTCTTCCTTATGTATCAATTTGCGCAGAGAAGGTGTGACTTTTGCTTTTAACTTATTATCTTGACTATTAAGGATTTTAATTTTATTAAGATTCATTATTCATATGTAACTGATGCAGGCAGAACATCTTCAAGCCTTACTTGAACCACTTGATAAACATGTTAGAAGTTATTATGGAAGTCAAGGTGGTGGGACTCTTCCTAAAGATACATCTGTAGCTGTTTGCACGATCGAGAAGGCAAATTCTTTACTAAATAGATTGCTGGAAGAAGGGCGGTTATCAGAAGTTGGGATCATAGTAATTGATGAACTTCACATGGTAATTTGAGTTTCTGATCTTTGATTAATGCAGCATGTACATCTTATTAATAGCTGGTATGTCAAAAGTTATAATTTTTTTTGTTTTTGTTTTCCAGGTGGGAGATCAGCACAGGGGCTATCTTTTGGAGCTTATGTTAACAAAGCTTCGGTATGGGGCTGGTGAAGGTAGAGTAGAATTTTCTAGTGGCGAAAGTTCTGGAACAAGCAGTGGGAAAACGGACCCCACTCAAGGTCTCCAAATTGTCGGGATGAGTGCCACACTGCCCAATGTTGGTGCAGTTGCTGATTGGCTTCAAGTAAGTTTAAAAACACATTATTAGTTTGAGTTTACTTGTTTAGCTGATTATTGATACAAATTTAATATTTTTCAGGCAGCACTATATCAGACAGATTTTCGACCCGTTCCACTTGAAGAGTATATTAAAGTTGGTAACTCAATTTATAACAAAAAGATGGAACTTGTAAGGACGATCCCAAAAAGAGCCGATCTTGGTGGTAAAGATCCTGATAATATTATTGAGTTATGCAATGAGGTACATAATTTTAAAATTTGAAATCTTTGTATTTTATGAAGAGGAAATTGCACAAATAGTCTTTGTGGTTTGACTATATTGCAGGTTTGGCCCCTAGATTTTTATAATTGCAAACGTGGTCCAAACATTTGTGAGAGGGTTGCATGCTTAGTCTCCACCGTTATCCTAGTTAGTTTAACAGGAAGTGATGTCATGTGCTATTCATGTTAGGGTAATTGTGTCTTTTGGAAGTGATACAATACTCTTTCAAAGTCCGGAACTCCTAACGTCGACTTCATCACCTTTGATCAGGGCAAAATCGAAGGTTCAATACATAATTGAAGGTGATGAAGTCGATGTTAGGAGTTCTAATATTTGAAGTAGTATTTTATTAGGGTTTCAAATTTGAAAAGACACAATTGTCCTCACATAAATTACGCCTGACATAATTTTTTCATTAATAGTTAAATGGGATTAGCAGTGGAGACTAAACGTGCAACCCTCTCACAAATGTTTAGACTAAGTTTGCACATTTTAAAAGAACCAAACTTGCAATATGGTCAAGCCACAGGGACCATATGTGCAATTTTCCCGTTTATGAATCTGAATGAGGTAACATATTGTGTGATATTGTTAGGTTGTCCAAGAGGGTCATTCAGTGTTGATTTTTTGCTCGAGTCGTAAAGGATGTGAATCAACTGCTAAACATGTTGCAAAGTACCTCAAGAGTTTTACTGTGAATATTAATGGTGAAAATGAATATCCTGATATTGCTTCGGCTATTGATGGATTAAAAAAGTCTCCAGCAGGGTTAGATCCTGTACTTGCTGAAACACTTCCTGCTGGTGTTGCCTATCACCATGCTGGTCTCACAGTATGTGCACTACCTTTTCGTTTAGTGATTGTTAATTCTAATTTTTTTTTATCAAGTTTGAATCTTTTGAGATCTTTTTGTTTGTTATTTAGGTTGAAGAACGAGAAATAGTTGAAAATTGCTACCGTAAAGGTCTAGTACGTGTTTTAACTGCCACATCCACGTTAGCGGCTGGAGTAAACCTACCCGCAAGACGAGTTATCTTCAGACAGCCTAGGATTGGTCGGGATTTTATAGATGGGACAAGATATCGACAAATGTCTGGTCGTGCAGGTCGCACGGGAATTGATACAAAAGGAGAGAGTGTATGTCTATGTTTTTTTTGAACTTTTATATATAGATTAGAGGTGAAAAAGTGGGTGATTCAAAACAGATAAAATTTTTGTATAAACCAAAAATGAGTGATTCAGAAAAATGGGTAACCGAAACAACCGTTCAATGAACTGATTGTGAACCGTTTGGCAGGAAGTTTGTTTTATCTAATAAACGAACATGAACGCATATATATTTTCTTAACGAACGAACATGAACAAGAAAATTTTGTTAGTTTAATTGTTCATGTTCGATTGTTTGTTTGGTTAAAGTTAAACGAACGAACATGAACCTGCCCTGTTCGGTTTGTTCACAGGTCTAAAAATGGGTAAATTTATGTATGGATTAAAATGGGTCAGGTCAGGTTGACCCAAGACACTTGTACAAATTGTTTAAATTTTTATGCAACAATCAGTGTGTCAAATATGACTACAAAAGTAATATTATTTCAATAATTAGTCTAACTTTTGAATTAAATGATTTATATGCAATTAAATATACATTTCATGTGACTTTCAACCCATTTTCTTTTAAATGGTTTAACGTTTAAATGCATCTTATTATCTTTATTGCAAACATAGGTGCTAATATGCAAACCTGAAGAACTGAAAAGAATAGTGGCACTGATTGGTGACAGCTGTCCACCTTTGCATTCTTGCTTATCAGAAGACAAGAATGGAATGACACATGCAATATTAGAAGTTGTTGCTGGTGGAATTGTTCAAACCGCTAATGATATCCATCGCTACGTTAGATGCACTCTTTTAAACTCAACACAACCATTTGAAGATGTTGTAAAATCAGCCAAAGATTCATTAAAATGGCTGTGTCATAGGAAGTTTCTAGAATGGAGTGAAGAAACTAAGTTGTATAGTACCACACCTCTCGGGCGTGCTTCTTTTGGCAGCTCTCTCTGTCCTGAAGAGTCACTTGTAAGCGTTTTTAACATTTTTATTCTCATATTTAGTATCACCTTTTCATCTAACTTATGTTTTTTTGGTTTCAGATTGTTCTAGATGATCTTTCGAGGGCAAGAGAAGGATTTGTGCTTGCATCTGATTTGCACTTAGTATACTTGGTAACACCGACTAATGTTGATGTTCAACCTGATTGGGAATTGTACTATGAAAGATTTATGCAATTGCCACCTCTTGAGCAGGTAAAATTTTATTTTATTTTTAATTATTTTTCAAAATCATGGGTTAATTTCAGTTTATCATATCATGAATTGCAGTCAGTTGGAAACCGTGTTGGAGTGCAAGAACCGTTTCTGATGCGTATGGCCCATGGAGCTCCAATCCACACATCAGAAAGATCACGGCACGATGCAAAAGGGCTTGGGGTGTCAACCAATGGCGTGCTTACAAATGATCAAATGCTTCGTGTCTGTAAAAGATTTTATGTTGCACTCATCTTGTCAAGACTTGTACAGGTTGGTCACTTGGTTGTTTCATTTCATAACTAATAACCAATGGCATATTTGTAATATTCTCTTTTTGGCGATGGTATTTTTGGATAAAGGAAGTACCCGTTGCAGAGGTTTGTGAAGGCTTTAAGGTGGCTCGTGGGATGGTTCAATCTTTGCAAGAAAATGCAGGCAGATTTGCATCTATGGTTGCTGTGTTTTGTGAAAGATTAGGTTGGAATGATCTTGAAAGCTTGTTTTCCAAATTTCAAAACCGTGTTTCGTTTGGTGTACGAGCTGAGATTGCTGAGTTGACCACCATACCGTATATCAAGGTTTGATTTTTATAAACTTTCTAGCTTTTTATGTCTGATTTATTCATATTTTATTTACAATAGATGCTTATCTTTTAGGGTGCTCGAGCTAGAGCACTTTATAAAGCGGGATTTCGTACTCCCCAAGCAATTGCTGAAGCATCTGTACTTGAAATTGCTAAAGCGATTTTTGAATCTTCATCGTGGGACGCACAAGGTAAACACGTTGATTGTTTGACCCTGATAATTATTGCATTGCAGTGCTTTATCTAACATTTTGCTTTTATTTTTGCATTAGAAAACACGGTACAAAAACGTATTCAATTGGGAGTGGCTAAAAAGATAATGAATGGGGCCCGTAAAATTGTTTTAGATAAAGCTGAAGAAGCAAGGGCTGCTGCTTTCTCAGCTTTCAAGGCTCTTGGAGTTGATGTTTCTCAATTTTCTCTTCCAAAATTACCCTCAGCTTCCGTGAACGTCACTAAAAACGAGCCAGTGACATCTTCACGGGAAGGCACAACCAGTAGCGGTTGTGTGGACCAAAAAGATATAAACTCAAATAATAAAGGACCAACAGAAGAAAAACCATCTGGTGTTAACTTAGTGACATCAGCAGAAGAAAACTCAGATGATACCACCTTAAGCAACTCCAATGCTGACATCACCGTTGTGAGGCAAAACGGTTTAAATGAAAATCTAAATCTTCCGGCGAAGGAGAATATACATGTTGGCAACAAAGAAAGAACATCTGAAAAGGGTCCCGCAAGTGCAGTCCACGTGCCAGGTGGATTTGATTCGTTCTTGGACATGTGGGACACGACACAAGAATTCTTTTTTGATATTCATTTTAACAAACGGTCTGAATTCAACACGATTGGCCCGTTTGAACTACACGGTATTGCAACCTGCTGGGAAGATTCTCCTGTTTATTATATTAGTATCCCAAAAGACTTGTTCTGGTCTGACACCAAAATAATCAAAAATCCGAGTGGTAATAACAATCTTGAACTGGCAAAACAAAGATGGGCTAGAATTAGTATGATATTGGGAAAGAGTCAAGTTAGAAAATTTGGGTGGAATTTAAAGATTCAAAATCAGGTTTTGAAAAATCCTGCTGTTTCTATTCAGAGATTTGGTAGTTTGACTCATCCGGTCAAAGCTGCTGGTGTTGACCTCATTGACAACAGTTATTATATGTTTTCTCCAATTCATATTCAAGATACTGTTGACTTGTGTGTTGCTGTTTGGATTCTTTGGCCTGATGATGAAAGAAGCTCTAACCCTAATTTGGAAAAGGTTGGTTATTTTAATATCAAAAGGGTTATCTATTGACATGTGTTTTTTTAAATTTTAATTCATCATCATCATCATCGTACTCAGTATATCCCACCAATAGCAATGCTATGGTAGGGTCTGAGGAGGGTAAGATGTAGACAGCCTTACCTCTATCCCATAGGGATAGAGAGGTTGCTTCCGGTGAGACCCCCGGCTCGATAGTAGTTTTGCATCAAGCCTTGGACATAAGGCACATAGCACTCAATCATCGGGACACCGGCTGATCGGTGCATGTGCCCTTGTCTTTCGGCTATCAACGCCACCACATGATGCCTGATTACCTTCCGCCACTTTTAACGTTATTTTCACGAGATTAGTAAAATAACGTCAAAATTAGTGCAATTTTACTTTTGCCCACCCAAGGGTTCACACATATATACATTATATGCGCGCACCGCAAGCAGGGCGTTTTTTTTAAATTTTAATTATGAATCTTAAATGCTGATATTCAGGAAATCAAGAAACGGTTACCTGGTGAGGTGGCAGCAGCTGCTAACCAGAAGGGCCGGTGGAAGAATCAGATGCGGAGGGCTGCACATAACGGTTGTTGTAGACGTGCATCTCAAACACGGGCTTTGTCATCGGTTCTGTGGAAGCTTCTAGCATCTGAGAATCTTCTAGAACCGCTAGTAACTACTGAGATGCCACTGGTGAATATCCTTGCTGACATGGAACTTTCTGGAATAGGCGTTGACATGGATGGTTGCATTCAGTCACGCCATGTTGTGGCTAAAAAACTAAGATTTCTTGAAAATGAAGCGTACATGTTAGCGGGGACACGATTTTCTTTGTACACATCGGCAGATATTGCAGATGTACTTTATACAAGGTTAAAGTTACCAATTCCTGATGGTTATAAAGGGAAACAACATCCTAGTACCGACAAACATTGTTTGGAAATGTTAAGGTAGATTGTTTTTTCTAGCATAATGACATGTAAGTTTCAATTTTTTAAATGTCGTGAAAATGGTTTTGTTTGCTTTAGGCTCGAGCATCCTATAATTCCTATTATTAAAGAACACCGCACGTTGGCTAAACTTTTAAACTCTACATTGGGTTCAATGTGTTCTCTTACAAAGTTATCCATAAAAACTCAAAGATACACGCTTCATGGACATTGGCTCCAAACTTCAACTGCAACTGGTCGGTTATCCATGGAGGACCCTAATCTTCAGGTACGTGTTGAAACTTGAAAAGGGTCGGGTTTGGTCGTGTTGGGTTGACTAGGGGTGTAAACGAGTCAAGCTGCTCGTGAGCTATTCGAGATCGGCTTGCTAAAAGCTCGAGTCGAACCGAGCTTGAGCTTGGGACCGAGTCTAAGTAAGCTCGAATAGGCCCGCGGGTGTAAATGAGCCTCTTGTTTATACAACTTTTGTTTAATATATCAAATATATATTTACATAATAATATTTAGTATATATAAATTTGTGATGAAATTAAATAGTTAATTAATTAAATATACATATATTATGCTATATATGAAAGTTACAGTTATATATATATATATAATGATTATAAATGGGTATAAATCTTAATAAATAATAAGCGAACCAAGCTCGAATCTGAACATGAGCCGGGATTGGGCTCAGCTCGTTTACACCCCTAGGGTTGATTTGTGTCACCTTTTGTTTGCAATTAGTGTGGACAAATATGATTATAAAAAATACTCCCTCAATAATAATATGATATTTTGAATAAGTGGTTTGTGATTATCCGTTTGTTCTTCAATTACTGAAATTGGTTTTTTGTTTCTTGGAATATTCTTTTTAGTGTGTGGAGCACATGGTTGAATTCAAGATAAACCATGATGGAAAAGAGGCTAGCGATTCAAACACTGAACACTACAAAGTAAATCCTCGCGATTTCTTCATCCCAACTCAGGTCAGGATTAATAATAGTAATAGTCTAGTTTCCCCGTAGTTGGTTATAGTATAATTATACAAATAATATTTTCTTTCACACAGGAAAACTGGTTACTAGTAACTGCAGATTATTCCCAGATAGAACTGAGATTAATGGCCCATTTCTCCAAAGACGCGTCACTAATCGAGCTCCTCACAAAACCTTCTGGTGATGTGTTTAACATGATTACCGCCAAATGGACCGGGAAAGCTGAGTCATCAGTGGACCCAGCAGAACGAGACCAAACCAAAAGGTTGGTTTATGGAATATTATATGGCATGGGTGCAAATTCCCTTGCAGAACAACTTGATTGCAGTCCCAATGATGCTAGTGACAAAATTCAGAGCTTTAAAAGATCATTTCCCGGCGTTTCTTCTTGGCTTAAAGAAGCCGTTGCAGTATGCCGCCAAAAAGGGTAAAATAATAGTTTAAACATATTTCTGTATCTGTATATGTGTATGTATATACATATTTGATCTGTTATTGGTGATGTGTAGTTATGTGGAAACATTAATGGGAAGGAAGAGATTTTTGGCAAAAATAAAATTTGGAAATAGTGAAGAAAAGTCAAAAGCTCAAAGACAAGCTGTGAATTCGATTTGTCAGGTACGCTATTAAACCTTTGTTTTTTTTTTTTTTTTGAAAAACATGAATGTTTTCCAAGATTAAAGTGTAGGTGTTTTACTGTTTTTACAGGGATCTGCAGCTGATATTATCAAAGTTGCAATGATAACTATACACTCGGTCGTAAGTGAAGGCGTTGAAAAGTCAAAGTCTAGTGTTGAACTTGCAGGAAGATTTCACATGCTTAAGGGTCGTTGTCGAATTCTTCTACAGGTTTGATTTTAAGATTGTTTTAGTGTAAGTAAAGATAAATAAAATGATGTATGGTAAAGCTAACTAATATTGAATATGTGAATTATCAGGTACATGATGAGTTAATACTTGAAGCTGATCCTTCTGTTGTAAATGAGGCTGGAATGCTACTAAAGTTGAGCATGGAAAGTGCCGCCTCTCTTCTCGGTGCGTTCCATGATACTCTAAGTTACTGTTTTTCTTATTTAGTAATTGCATAATAAGGTGGCCAACTTTTTTTTTTTTTTTTGTTTTTCTCATGAAAAACTTTAAACCAGGTCATTGTCAAATGATAGATGACATGTTGGAAACTTTGACTGTGTTGACTTTAGACCAATCTAATTGACTTTTACTTTTTGCAGTTCCACTTATTGTCAAGCTGAAATGTGGAAGAACATGGGGATCTTTAGAACCGTTGCTGTCTGGTTAACTACAACGAACCAACGTTCAAGTAAATTGCAAACATGTTGAGTTCCTATTCAGCGGAAGTTGCTGCACCATTTTTATTTTTGTTTGGAAAGTTTTCATTTCAAGAATATTTATTTGTAACTACTGTCACAAACTATAGGAATTTTGTTGTATAACAGAAATTAAAATTCGATAATGGAAAAAAAATATATTGGTTTTTATTAATCTCAACTATTATCTTTTGGCTGTTGTCGGTCCTAACTAACGAATTGGCTGCTAATGGTCTCATCTTTTAATTTATCTGTTTCCAACGGCCCGTGATTAACAAAATCGTAATGACGTTACTTACATGTCGTTGGAAATACACTTTTGATCCGAAAAGTAGCATTTTTAGCCTGAAAGCGCAACTTGAACACCACCTGAACATCGTCACCACCAACCAACCACGGCACCATTAACCGATTCCGACAATGGTTATATGGTTTCGGCGACTTCAACAATTGGGGGTTTTCCTAGAAAAATGTTCCTAAAGATCTGATTTAATGTTACAATGATGTTTGGGACGAAAATGTTGGGTTTTCCGGGGAAAAAATTGTGAGTTTTGTGGTCAAAAACGTTTTTCTGGCCACTTACAACTAATGGCGTTAGAATTATGTTAGTCGCGGACCGTTAGGAATAAATATGATAAAATGTGGATCGTTATCAGTCAATTCGTTAGTTGTGACGGACAGCGAGCAACAGATGATATTTGAGATTAATAAAAACCAATAAAAAAAGCGTTAAGAGTATGGAGAGTTTGATGTTTATTTTCATTTTGGTATCAAATATATTACAGTAACATAAATTCTTATGTTGTCCATAATGATATATGTTAGGAAATTCTATATAAAAAACGGGTATTTTGGATGTCTAAGAGTCGTGATCATACTTTCAGATCAAAACTATTTGCCGTTACAAATGAACTGATTGAATAAACTCAGAATTTAAAGCAAGAAATCGAGTATAATGATTGTGAGAGTATTTTTGAACCGGTCCCAGTATCTTATGTTCAAGGAAGGAATTTAGGGTTAGGGGTTGTTTATTACAGCTTAGCAGTTATCTATTTGAATTTTGAATTGATAAACATACGCTCCTTGTTTGTGACATAAAATACTTTCGAAATTTAATCACATTAAATTTCTAATGTATTATTCTATAGAGCAATATATATCAAAATAAAAAATTTCCAAGTTGATTTAGCAACTCGACCTCGACTATCGTTCAAAAAAAAGTTATGCACATTACATAATTATACTTACAAACAAACCTCTTAAATGCAATAATTCTTGAAAAAAAAAATTCAAACACATCTATTTAGTCAATAACTAAAAATTTAAGGGCTAAAGCGTTAATACCTAAATATTTAAAAACTAAAGTGACAATAATCGAAAAATCAAGGGCTAAATCATATAGCTTAAAGTTTAAGGCATAAATTGTCAGATTTTGAAAAGTTCAAGGGCTTGAATGTCAATAGCTAAAAATTTAAGGGCTTAAATGTCAATAGCTAAAAGTTCTAGGGCTAGATGTTAAAAGATTGAAGTACACGGCTAAATGAAAGTTGAGGGCTAAATTGTCAAAAGCTGAAAGATCAAGGGCTAAACTGTCAAAAGATAAAGGAATATTGGTGTTAGGGCATAGAATTTATGCTGAGAATCCTCTATCCTTGATCAATTAGTGGATCACTTATCCTTACGATATGTTACGAATTGTAAAGGATCAAGGATTCTTGGTGAAGAAACACAAATCCACCCCTCAAGGTCTAACACGTTAGTCCGAGGGGTTTGGTAAGTATTCCCCACGATGGGTTATAAAACCTTCTTGGCGTAGATGAGCGTATCCTGCAAAACAGAACACCGTGAGCTCGTTACGAGGAATGGGGGGATTCTCTCGTAACCACCATCCGGCGTGAGAATTAGTATTTAATAGTTTGGAATATATTTAGTGAGTATCAGAGAGTATATCCTTTACCATTCGGGAATCGACTGGTATTTATAGTCGGAGGAGAGAGAGAGGATGGTCAACCACCTTGTCAGGTTCTTCCACCAGTAATATTCTCCATTCGTGTGATCGTGGAGGTTGGTGGGCATCATGGCCTTTTGACAAGGACGTTTTGTACTATTTTGTACCGTCCTTTATGTGTTGTCTGGCCCCCATTGGTTAGGTGTTTATTCCCATGTAGATTGTACCTTTTTGTCCCATGCTTATGAGACCTTTGCGCCACCATTCCCTAGCCGTCAGGGAATGTGTATTATATTAAGAACCGACTTTAGCGCCATGTGTTATGCCTAGCGCATGGCGTTTATTCCCGCCGTATATTCCGCCCAGCGTTCTAGTTGTGCTGGATTTGGGTGTTATACTTGTTAAACGGTGGGTTTAATACCCTACCTCTACAAGTCCCCCTAGTCCATAGTTGCCCTTTCTCAAGGGGAGTTGTGGACTTATCATGGTCTTTTGGCTTTTATTGTATTTTTCAGTCGTTTGTATTCCGCTTGTTTTACATCTATATTGCTAATTTGGGTGTCTGGTTAATGAAAACCATTGTCCTGACAATTAGCTACTTATCAAGCACCAGTCGATGTATCGCGGTTTTGTTTGTTGGAGGGTGATTTATGAAAATCATCCCTTGGCGGAGCCTATTTTGGCGGATGATTTATGAAACTCATCCTTTGGCGGAGCCTATTTTTGGCGAGTGATTTATGAAAATCATCCTTTGGCGGAGCCTATTTTTGGTGGTTGATTTATAAAAATCATCCATTGACGGAGCCTATTTTTGGCGGGTGATTTTTGAAAATCATCCCTTGGCGGAGCCTATTTTTGGGGGGTGATTTATAAAAATCATCCCTTGGCGGAACCTATTTTTGGCGGGTGATTTTTGAAAATCATCCATTGGCGGAGCCTATTTTTGCCAATACTTGTTATCTTTTTCTCGTATGATGATGACGTGTTATTTGGCGTGAAGGGGTGAATTAAATGCAAGTCAATGAAACGATGGCTGGACATGACAGTTTGACGACGGTTGCTCTGCAGTGCAGATTTTTCGCCTGTGTCAGGCGAGTGGGCGAGAATCCCGGTGACGCGCCCAGCTGTAACACATTTCCACTGGCGTTTTGTTATCGTGGCGCTTGTTTATTGGACCGCGTGTCGTCTATCCCTTTTGCACCCCTCTCCTCTATAAATTACGATTAGTATAAAAGGAGGGGTTACTCCATTTAGAAATTACTTTTTCAGATTCACCTGCATATTTTCCCACCTTTCCTTCTTTGAATCCTTTCTCCTTTATGGCTGAGTCTTCCCAATCGTCAAAGACCAAGAAGAACAACAACATGGAGTTGATTGGTTGTCGCATGGTTGTCGATGACTTCAATAATATAGTCAAGGTCTATAACCTTGGCCCTGAGTATGAGCCTGAATTGCCAGCGTCTGGCAAGATGGCTCGGGAGGCTCCTACCAGCAAAATTGCCGTGTATAGGGAGTACTTCTTCCTGGGCAATTTCCGATTGTCCCTCACTCGCTTTTTGCTGGATGTTTTGGATGCTTTTGGGCTGCACCTCAGCCAGATTCATCCACTCGGAATGGCATGGCTTCGCCATTTTGAGTATACTTGTCATTGCCTTGGTATTATGCCTACGGCTGACAAGTTATCGGCTTTTTACCGGTGGCGTTTCTCCCAGGGGTGGTATAATTTGTTTACTCGCCCTAATGCCAAGGCGATTACTTTGGATGCACCGCAGAGTTTGCACGAGTGGAAGAGTATGTTCTTCTACGTTTCTGCGCGCGTGGTTTCTCATTCCATGCATTTTACGGATGTGAAGGAGCTTGCTGAGCCGAGGTGGCTCCATATTCTGGTTCGAACTGGTTCACCCTTTACAGGCCAGCCTTTCCCCACTCCGTCACTATTCTTAGCGCACGCTGGTGCTTTTTGGCATGAGTCTCATCTGGGAGGATGCAAATATGGTGCCGGTCATCCATAATGGCGGTCAAGGTTAGTTTCGTATTTGTTTTCAGCTTTTAAGTATATGTATGTGATAGTAACCCGACTTCCTTTTTTTTTTCAAAGGTGGATGATCGCATGCTCCTATTGTAGCCCGCGCCTAAGGGCGTGAAATTGTTGAGGCGGAGGGATTTGGGTCCTCGTGAGGAGCCGATTCTTGCAAGGACTGCCCGGAACTTTGTGTTTCCTCTTCCTATGGGGCAATCACTTGCTCCGCGGCCGCTGCCACCTCCCAGCTTTGTTAACCCTCAGGGGGGGGGGGTAAGTTCTATTTGCTGCTATTGAACATATTTTCTATTTGCTTCTTTTGCTGACGTTCTAACTTGTTTTTCAGGTAGACGACCTAACGTTGCGCGTGTTCCTAAGTGCAGTAGTAGGAGCACCCAACGCAGTGGTGGGGAGGCTGTTGCGTCTCTGATAGATGCCGCCGCGAGAGACGTCGTGGATGATGACGATGATGTCGTCCTCATCTCCGCTGTCCCATTTGGGGCTCCGGTATCTTCGTCCGCGACATTTCTTGAAGCACTCGGTTCGAGTGATGTCGTGGCGTCTTCCCCAACCACCTCCGCACAGGTTTCTGTTGGCTTCTCCTTGCCTTCAGTTTTGCGGCCTGTGACTGCCGTGTCTGTCTTGGACACAAGTCTGGTTGCCGCTACTCCAATTTTGGTGGCGACAGATCTTGTGTCTTCTGCAGCCACAGCTCCTAGAACTGTTGTGGATACGAGGTTCGTATCTACCAGTTCATCATCTTCTTCCTCTGTAGTGGATACGAGGCCCCATCCCTGTGATTAATGAAGATGATGAAGAGGTACACCGCCTCTTCAAAAAGCCTCGGCTTGGCAGTTTCGTGAAGGGTGGCAGCCTTGTTAAATCACCAGGTATGATATTTGCGATTAATATTGAAATATTTTGACGCAATCCACTTTAAATTGCCTTTTATCCGTGTTCTAGTGACTTTGGCGATTTCTTCATCGACTGCTGCTGCATCTTCACTTGCGGCTGTTTTTGCCAGTTTGCCGATGATGACAAGTGTTGGCGGCTTGTCGGAGGCAATGCCTACTGTACAGATTCTGAGTTTGTCGATGATGACGGGTGTGGTTGGCCCGTCTGAGGCCGAAACCATTGTGACAACTGTTCGTGCGTCGACGGAATTTTCTATTCCGGTCGTTTCTCAGCCAACGTCGTTTGCCGGACCGACGAAGGCGCTTGTGGACGAATCGCCTAAGGTTAGTTTTGACTCGGCGGGTATATCTTTTGCCGATCACATGAAGTCAAGACAGTCCTCACCAGACAAGGATTACATCCTTGATGGTGATGAAGTTGTGCCGCCGCCTTTCACTATCGGTGCGACGGTGCAAGGTAAAATTTTTTGACTTCCGCGGTGGCAGTAGTGGTGGGTTTAGTGGCGGCTTGAGTGGCGGGGTTTTGAATGTAGATATGGATTCTATGGAGGCGAATCAAGTTTTTCGCCCTCAATGGAAGGTTACTTGCGGCGCTAATTTTGAAGACCCAGTCACTTGTACAAAATTTTTGGAACATGTTGTTCCTCCTGGCGAGCGTATTGCTCGCAAAATCCAGCCTCGGAATAGTTTGTATTCCGACGCTGTCTTTCACCAAGTCCAGGCTTTCTCTAGTTTCGCGGAATTGTTGCGCAAAAACCGTGCTTTTCATGAGGAGAAGATCGAGGCAAGTGCCCGGATGTGAGAGATGGAGCAGTTGGTGAAAGATACTGAGGCTACCGCCTGGAAGGCGAGTAAAGAGTCGTCGGAGCATCGCCAAGATCTGACTGATGCTGAAGCAAAATTGGCGAAAGTTGAGGCAGATTTGGCGGAATCTGTCCGCGAGCGGGCCGCACGTTATAAGGAGTTTGACGATGCCTGCAAGAAATCCAACGCCGATCTTGCAGATGCACGCATTGGTCTCCAATGAGGAGACTATTAAAGCTTTGTCTACTAAGTGTGCCGCTGCCGCTGCTAACCGCGATTGGCTGTTGAAACACGCCATCTGCAAGGTATTTCGTAAATTTATGCTTGTATCTTTACTTGCACTTTATTGACGTCTTTGTTATGTAGGTTGCCCAACGCATTATCACTGATGATGACTTAACGCGGTGTGTTGGGGCTTTTGTTACTGCTTCCCGGCAATTTGGTCACAAGATCGGCTTTCAGGATGCTGTGACGCATCTGCGTGATAACCTTCCTCCTTAATCTTACGTTCTTCAAGCTATCGATGTGGAAGCGGAGTATGCCGCCGCTGAGGTGGAATATGATGCTCTTACGTTCCCATTCTTTCGACAGTTGCTGGGTGTGCTAAGGAAGAAAATGGCGTGCAGCTTTTGAGGACGCTGCTAGAGCCTTCGTTGGCTGGTCCGTCCACCACAGCTGGTGGTGACCAAGGAGATAGTGCGGCTGCTGCTGACCCTTTAGGAAACAGTATTAATGACGTCGATTAGGCTATCTCTTTGTCTTGTATAGCTGTACTGATAACTTTTTTTGTTTTGCGGGTGTCGGCACTCGCTTGTAATTATTTGTACATAAATGTAATGAAATTTTCGTTTGTGAAATGCGGAGTATCGTTTCCATTCAAATTTGTTTGACCCTTGGCCTGTGTTTACAATTTTTGAATCGATTTACATATAAAATCTTCGCAATTGTGTCGCATTCCACGTTCTTGGAATTGGTGGACCATCGAGTTGCATAGGACATAGGCGCCTTTTTCCAATATTTTTTTAATTTGATAAGGGCCTTCCCAAGACGACGCTAACTTGCCTTGCGCGTGCGCTCTTGATGCCTCGTTGTTGCGAAGGACGTAATCTCCGACATTGAACTCACAGACTTTTACTTTTGCATCGTAGTACTTTTGTAGTTGGCGCTTATAATATTGCTATCTGATTGTGGCCAACTCTCGACGCTCTTCCAGGAGCATTAGGTCTAGGCGCCTTTCCGCCTCGTTGTCGTTCTGTAACGTGACCCTTGGTGATGGAACGCCAACTTCTGCGGGAATCATTGCTTCGGTACCATAAGTTGGGCTGAACGGTGTTTCCGCGTTACTTGTATTTCTTTGGGTTCGTATGGCCCACAGGACGTGGGGTAGTTGATCAACCCATCCTAACTTGTGATTTGCCAACCTTTTCTTGATTCCGCTCATAATGGTTATGTTGGCGCGCTCTACTTCACCATTTCCTTGTGGATGAGTGACCGAAGTAAACGTTTGAGTGATATTGAGCTCTTTTAACCATCGTTGGATATTTTGACCACAAATTGTGTTCCGTTGTCGCTAACTGTAAGGCCCCGTTCCCGGTAACCCTACTTTAGCGTCGGATTTACTCATAAACACAGTTCTACAAATCAGAGTTTATTAAAACTTTGCGCGGAATATAAATCATCAATCATTTGATACAAAACATTAAATCTTTTCTTTGATACCAAAACTCGAAACGTTATATTTAAAACATCTTTTCATCTATCTTCACATGCCAGTCGTTCAATCCATGCCATGTGCCATCCTCATGCTAACTCTTCAGTCTGATCACCTGCGTGCATACTAAAAGTCAGCTACGCTGAGTGAGTTCTAGTTAATCAAGCAACTTATCATACAACCACTACATGCATCATATATGTATCCGGAGACACGTAGCACACTATCTGACCTGCTCACCTTACCACTTAACCTCTTATTTACCCCTACCGCTTTGCCACTGTAATAACGGAAGATGTTATGCCACTTTGCCACTATGCCACTTTATTAACGAAGTCACGTATAGGCTTACCCTACCACGTACTATCGCCATGCCACTAACACTCTTACTTGACTCTCGCCACTTCTAACACACTCTACCTCTACTTGTCTACAACACACTTCATAACATTACATCATTTACATAATAACCAAGTTAAATCATAACATTTACACACACTAATAACCACTTGACAATCACTATCCTTGGCGATAAGTGCAATATCCGAAGATCGTTCACGCACCGACAAGCATTATATAATAGCTACCTCGTATAACATCTATAGCATACACTTACCACTTAAGGTAAGTGTATTCACACTTCACATCGAGTATGCACACAACCTCGAAAACATAACAAGGAAAATGGGGCTAGAAACTCACCTGAATGCGGTTACGTTTGCCGTTAATAGTTATTCCCTTCTTGAGATGTCCCGGCTAACTGTATAATATTTACATGTGTCAATTAACTATTACTACTCTTATCGCTTTCCTATCCTTATATAACCCACAACGAACGGGGGTCCGGGGGCAGCGCCCCTGGCAGCGGGGTTCTAGGGGCGGCAGCCCCTAGCGGGGTCCAAGGGGCAGAGCCCCTGATTGGGGTTAAGCTGCTAGGTCAGCTTGAAAAAATTTTATTTCCATTAACTGTCTTAACACATTTTCTATTAGGATTTTAAGTTATTATTCTATTCACCTACTCACTCGTTAGCCCGATTCGTGGCCTAGTATTGGATTACTTTTACTTAGCGTTTTAAGCGAACTTAACATTAAGTGAACTTAACATTAAGCGGACTTAACATTAAGCGAACTTAATCATTAAGCGAACTTAATCGTTAAGCGAACTTAATCGTTAAGCGAACTTAACATTAAGCAGACTTAACATTAAGCGGACTTAACATTAAGCGAACTTAATCATTAAGCGAACTTGTATAGGGCGAACTTATATGGGTACGAACTTATCATGCACGCGAACATATAGGTTAGCGAACTTATCTACAGCAGCGACGGGTTCTGATTTTATCTCCATAAACATCTCTGTCCCACCCGTAACCCTTCGATATGATGTTAATCAATCCCGTGAACATTCCCATGATCATTTTTTGATAAGATTCGGCCCAAAAACGCACAAAGTTTGGACATTTAAACTCAAAAACGTTCAATACTAGACCTAAGGTTTTCTTTGAACGAACCGTACGCGTTTATGGACTCATTAGGTTCGTTCTAACATCAAGTTTGCTACTTTATTACTTGTTTATACCCGATCTTTGCTAGGTTCGAGTTTCACGGATAACCGTTCATAAAAACGTAAACTTTAAGGATAAAGGACATACCTTTACGTGTTTTTAAGGTTACGGTTAGCTTGGTGATGAACTACAATCTTGTATCTTGCTTGCACGCTCAAGATTTATTAAGTTATAGGCTCGGTTTGGTCTCGGATTGCTCCTTAGCTCGCGACCGTATATGGTGTAGGAAGTATGTGTGTGTTTTTGTGTGTGTAGAGATTAGGATGGATAAGATGGATGGAATGGAAAGGATTAGGGTTTAATGGGGTATTTATACTCCCTTAAGCCCATGGACCTAAGGCCCATATTTCCTTTTTGGTCCATAACTAATCCCATCAAATTATCCTACTTAGTCTTTCGTATTTTACTATTATTATTATCGTTCCACTAACTCGTTTATTTCACCCGAAAAAATAATATATTAAATATTACTTTAGAAATTTCGGGATGTTACACTAACCAAATTCATGGGTAATCCAAAATGACAGATGATGAACTCCCATATGAATTTTTTGACGATGGCTGCGTTGATTGTTACTACTGGCTTTGCTTCAACCCACTTTGTGAAGTAATCAATTGCCACAATGAGAAACTTCACCCGCCCTAGCGCCTCTGGAAATGGTCCCGTTATATCAATTGCCCATTTCTGGAATAGCCAGGAGGCTGTTACTGGGATCATGGCATTTTTTGGGCGCATGGTATTTGGCGCATGGCGTTGACACGCGTTGCATCGTCTTAACTCTTTTTCGGCGTCTACATGCATACCTAGCCAATAGTATCACGTATTCATTATTTTGGTGACCACCATTCTCGGGCCAGCATGCACACCACATATTCCTTCGTGAATTTCTCTCAGCAGATAATTTGCGTCTTGCGGATCTACGCCTCTGAGGAGCGGCCCTAAGTACGATCGCGTGTACAAGATGCCATCTTGGATTGTATAATTCAAGGCTTTGTGGTGAATCTTTCGGGCTTCCGTCTTCTTTTCTGGCAAAATACCTCTCGCGAGGTAGTTGATGATTGGTGTCATCCAACTTGTTTCTGCCTCTAAACACACGAAAACTTCCCTGTTCATTGTTGAAGGCATTGTCATAACTTCGATCCGGACGTCTTTTGCAAGATGTTCGAAACCAACCGACGCCAATTTGCTTAAGGCATCTGCTTGTTTATAATCGCTTCGCTTGATGTGTTTCACCTTGCATGTAATGAAGGCTGCCATTAGCACCTTGGCTTGTGCTAAGTATGTCGCCATCTTGTCGTCCTTTGCATCGTACGATCCTTCAATCTGGTTTGCCACTAGCATTGAATCCACGTGAGATTCTAAGTGTTTGGCTCCTAACTTTTTGGCGATTCTTAACCCTGCCAACAACGCTTCATACTCCGCCTCATTGTTTGTACTTTTGAATTCAAGGCGTATTGCATACGTGAAGTGTTGTCCTTCCGGGTTAGTTATTCTTAGCCCCGCGCCTGCACCTTCATCATTAGAAGCTCCGTCTGTGAACAACTTCCAGACTTCATCTCTTTGTTGATCAATATGAGGTTCAATCTCTCTTCGACATTCTTCTTCTTTTTCTTGAGGAATTTCGGCAATGAAATCAGCCAAAACCTGACCTTTGATTGCTGGCCTGGGTTTGTATTCAATGGTGTGTTCTCCCAACTCTATCGCCCATTTTCTAAGCCTCCCAGACAATTTTGGCTTGCTTAGTACGTTTTGTAAGCGAAAGTTAGTGAGAACGTGTATTGGGTGGCCCTGAAAGTATCTTCTTAAGCGCCGCGCTGTCTGAACCAAGGATAAGACTAGCTTTTCCAAGGTGGAGTGCCTTGTTTCCGCATCTGCAAGGGTGCGGCTTATGTAGTAAATGGGCGTTTGGATACCGTTTCTTTCCACCATCAGGACAACGCTGATTGTTCTTTCTTGATGCTGCTAGGTACACTACCAATGGTTCTCCTGCTTTAGGGGCTGTTAGCGTTGGTAGTTCCGCTAGACGCTGTAAGGCCCCGTTACCGGTAACCCTACTTTAGTGTTGGATTTACTCATAAACGCGGTTCTAAATATCAAAGTTAATTAAAAACTTTACGCGGAATGTAAAACTTTCATAAAACATTAAATATCATATCATAATCATGTCTTAAAACATTCTTCTTGTTTTTCAAAATCAAAACATAACTTATAAAACATATCAGGTCTTCAGATGCCAGGCTTTTATTCTGCTGCCATGTGTCCAGCTCACGCCAGCTGTCGCATCCTACTCACATGCGTGCATATTAAAAGTCAGCTACGCTGAGTGAGTTCTAGTTAATCATACATCATACAATACATTCTCTTACCTTCAATCATGCATCCGAAGATACATAATAATTACTTTACTAATTTACTTTTATTTCATACATACGTACATACTTTATACTTTTATACCTTTATATTTACTGTCCATTCTATCTCAGATATTTTTAGAATCTGATCCCTTCCTTTTCTATCTCAGATATTATTAGGGTCTGATCCCTCTTTCCTTTGTCTATCTCAGATATTATTAGGGTCTGATCCCTTTTTACTTCTCTATCTCAGATATTATAACGAGTCTGATCCCGTCTTCTCTATCTCAGATATTATTAGGGTCTGATCCCTCTTTCTTCATCTTTACTATCTTTACATACTCATACATATACTTTCTTTATTCATTATTACATACTCATATATCGTACATATATTTATATCATACACGTTCACCTTTCATGTACATACCTCCCTTGTCAACACGTGCAATATCCGAAGATCGTTCACGTATTGACAAGCTTTCATTCCCAATCATAACATAATATCTATCACATAAAACATACATGGCATACACTTACCATCTAAGGTAAGTGTATTAACTATCACATCGAGTATGCACACAGCCCCGAAAAAACATAATAAGAAATGGGGCTAGAAACTCACCTGTATCCTGTTGCGTTCGCCGTTAATAGTAATCCCCTTCTTTAATTGAGCACGACTAACTGTTAAATATATATTTGTTAATTAACCGTCTACTAATTAATATGGGCTTCCTAAGTTGGGCTCGTTATTTATTTTAAATAGCACATGGGCCAACTAGCTTGACTGGGTTCACTAATTATAACATCAGGGCCCAACTGTTCAGGCCCAAGGTCAACAGGCTTGACCGAGAACCTGTTTCAGCCGAGAACCATATGGCCGAGAACTTCGTGGCCGAGAACCACATGGCCGAGAACATCTTGGCCGAGAACTGCATGGCCGAGAACATCTTGGCCGAGAACTGCATAGGGTGGCCGAAATCCTCCAGTCTAGCTTATTATTCCATTTTTATGATTTCTACTTTGCTCAGTTATTGATCTAAGGTTCAAATCATGAACCTTTATCCTACTATCATCATCATTCATAATCGTTGCACCCCCGTCACTATACTATCATCTAGATCTCACTCGTTTTAGGCATAAAGCTTGGACCTTTAAACGTTCTTGGCTAGATCTAGGGTTCCTTTATGAACCAATTACAACCATATGACCATTTAGTCCGTTTTAATCATCAAGTTTGTATCTTTATGAGACATCTAGGTCCAATCTACCCTAGGGTCAAGTTTCATGGAAAATGGTTCATAAAAATGTAACCTTTAAGGTTAAAGAACATACCTTTTGATGGTTCTAAGGTCACGGCTAGCTTTGCTTATGGACTTGAATCGTTTATCTAGCTTGAGTATAGAGAATGAATCAAAGATCTTGGCTCGATAAACCTTGGTTCTCACTTTCTTGCTTGCGGCCGAAAGAAGGAAAGGTTGGGTGAGGGTTTTAGGTTTAGAGAGAAAATAAGATGGATGCTATGGATGGAAATGGAAAGATTTAGGGTTTAAGGGGGTATTTATACTCCCTTAAGCCCATGGACCTAAGGCCCATCTTTCCTTTTTTAGTCCATGATTAATCCATTTAATCTACTTACTTATCTTTCTCTCTTATTATTATTATTATTTACTAATTCAAGTAAACTTTTCCGTAACATAACATGTAAAATATTATTCTTTAAATTTTGGGATGTTACAGGCGCGACTTGATTTCTTGAAACGCTGTTTCTGCTTCTTCTGTCCACCAAAATTGAGATTTCTTGAGGCAGTTTCTCAAGGTTGAGATGAACGGAAAAGATCTTTCTGCATGACTTGACAAAAATCTGTTCAGCGTGACTAATCGGCCATTAAGTGTTTGTACTTGCTTGACGGATTTTGGTGAAGGCATTTTTAACACAGCTTCTAATTTTGCATTTTTAACACAGCTTCTAATTTTTTTGGATTGGCTTTGAAGCCACCATTTGTTACGATTACTCCTAGGAACTTCCCTTCTTCCATCCCGAAGGAACATTTTCCTGGGTTGAGCTTCATGCTTATTGACCTTAATGTTTTAAAGGTCTCTACAATGTCCTTCAACATTGATGTCTTCGTCTTGCTTTTTACGACCAAATCATCCATGTAAACTTATAGGTTCCTTCCGATTTGAGACTTGAACTCCCTATCCGTCAATCGCTGGTATGTAGACCCGGCGTTCTTGAGGCCAAATGGCATCATTTTATAACATATTTTATAACAATATGTTCCGCCGTTTTGTCCTGGTCTTTTACCGCCATGTGGATCTGATGGTACCCTTTGCATGCGTCTAGAAAACATTTGAACTGAAAGGGTACCAGTGCGTCCACCTTAATGTCGATTTACGGCAATGGGTAGCAATCTTTTGGGCACGCTTTGTTGAGATCTTTGAAGTCGATACACATGCGCCATTGGCCATTTACCTTGGGTACCATCAGTGGATTGGATATCCATGTTTGGTATTGGATTTCGCGGATTATGCCCACATCTACCAGTTGCTGGACTTGTTCATCGCAAGCTTTTGCTTGTTCTGGCCCCATCTTTCTTCTTTTCTGTACTACCGGAACGAAGGCTGAATTGACTTTCAATTCATGTTCCGCTTTGTTTCTTGGGACCCCTGTCATGTCTGCCGGGGTCCAGGCGAAGACATCGATGCTCTTGATTAACAATCTTTTTAGTGCCGCCCGCGCCTCTTCGGAGATAGATGGTTCAATGGTTATACTTTGTTCTGGGAATTCTTTATTAAGCACCCATTTTTCCATTTCTCCCTCTTTGCTGGTTTTTGACATCTTTTGTGGCGATATTTTTCTTTCCGCCATGTTGCACTCTTTGTTGGCGTGGAACATTGCTATCCCCGTTGGGGTTGGTACGCCCAATATTCCATGAGCTGTTGAGGGATTAACGTTGAAGTCACCGATTGCTTCCCTTCCCAAGATTATATCATAATGTGGGTGAGGCGTTTCCATTACTAGGAAGTCAACGTCTTCCGTTCGTGAATGGACTCCGTCACTTAGTTCGACCGAGAATGTCAGCTGTCCTAGCGGGTATTCAACACTTTGATTGAAACCCGCAATCGGAGCATTGACTGGCGTTAATTGCTGCCTGTCTTTGTCTTCCAGTTAGTCGAAACACTGGCGGTACATGATGTTGGATGTTGCCCCCGCGTCGATGAAAAAACGCGGTGTCCGGTAGTGACCGAATACAATTGTAATCACTAAAGGCGCTTTCTTGTTTGCCCCTCCTTTTACCTTTGGGAAAAGGACTTGTTCCTCCTTCCAGGCCGCATATTCTGTATATTGCCCGAAATCATGTTGGCGTGGAGGTCTTTGATTTTCTTTTCTGGCCTTCCGCCATCTCTTGGAGGTGGGCGTCTGTATCTTCCTTTGATACTCTTTACGAGGTGATCCAACTTTCCATTTTTGACATACTCTTCGATGGCATCCTTTAGGTTAGAACACTGATTCGTTGTGTGACCATGTTGTTCATGATAATCACAATAACTTTTCATGTCTGTGTTTGGCCCTTGCTTGATTGGTACCGGTTTCTCTAGTTGGATCCCCTCCGTATACATGATGTGGGCTGAGCTTTTTGTCAGCGAAGTCCATCTAGAAGCATTCATCTGACCTTTCTGTTTAGCTTTGAAAGGTTCATACGCCGCGGACTCCTTTTCATTATTTAGTCTTGACCACACAGAAGATATTCTTTTGCCTTGACGGGCTCTATTGATATCATTTCTGGCATCATTTTTTGCCAGCTCTTTCCCCATACTTATCTCCATTCGCGCGTACCTCTTGGCCACGGTCATAACATCATCCCATCGCTGCGGCATGCCATCCCTGCCCGTAAGGTTCCGAATGAGGTCGTCACACTTTACGTTTTGGCGAAAGGCTGCCGTAGCAATTCTTCACTCACGCCGCCGATGTTCAAGCCTTCCTGGTTGAACCTGGTGATGAAATCTTCTAGCGTTTCAATATCTTTCCTGACCACGTTCCAGATGTATGTTAGGTCACTAATGTGACGCCATTGTTGGCTAAACTGTTGGGTGAACTTTTTTGGTAAGTCCTCCCAACTTGTAATCTGCCCATCTGGCAACCTTTCAAACCAGGCTCTGGCGGCTCCGGCTAGTGTTAGTGTGAAAATGTGACACCATAACGGCATAGTCCACCCTGACACTAGCCCAGCAGCTGTGAAGGTCTGCAGATGATCCTCCGGATCTGAGATGCCGTCATACTGCCCAACCGTTGACGGTATTTTTGGACTTTCTGGTAACTCCACCTCAGATATTCTTGTCACGAACTTTGATATTCCCACCGCCGTTTTTGGCCGGTATGGTTTGGAAAAATCTTCCGCCGCGTCTGGGTGATATTCACCATGTTTTTGTTGTCTAGACCTTTCCAACTTTCTTCATAGTCTGGATCGTCTAGACGCGACCGATGTGACTTTTCACCTGCCTTGCTATTCTGCTGAGCAAGTGGTGATATTAAGTATAATGGAGGCGAGTTGTAGATTTTCAGTGGAGTGAGACCCATGGCCCGCTTATTTTGTTTTACTATAAGATTGTTTTTTTTAATTATAAATAATACATTTCTTTAAAAAAAGGATAATAATTTTTAGTATATCTCTACTTTTATAGGATTTTCATATCATGTATTTGGTGAGATTAATTATGAATTTAATGAGATGTTATAACTCGGTTTAAAAGATATTTGGGTTTGGTGAGACCCATACCCGTGAATTGAGATCAAATGCATCCATTTATAGATAAAATAATCCGGTGACTTGAGAGAATGTAGGGAGCTTTTAAATGTTTATATATATATATATATATATACAGCTCTCGGAGAGAGCCCCAACCGCCCCACTCGGTTAAGATTTATATATATATATTTATTTAAGATTGAAAAGGAAATTAAAAAAAAAAAAGTGCACCCATAACCGTAGTGGTGTAAGAGGGCAGCCCAAAAGATAAGAAGCCCAATGATGAGAACCCTAATCGGAAGGAAGGAAGGAAGGAAGGAAGCATGATATAAAACGCATTGACTCAGTGGTGGCCTTTGGGAGTGAGATCCATCCGTCAGTCGTCGGCTAGCTAGGGTTACATACATACATACATACATACATTGGAGAGATGGTAGATTCATTTATTCATACTACGAGATGAATTGAAATAGTAAGAATTGTGTTTGTATAATAATATCTACAGGGTAAAGGAACAGGTAGCTTTGGAAAGAGGAGGAACAAGACGCACACCCTCTGTGTCAGGTGCGGCCGCCGCAGCTTTCACTTGCAGAAGAGCAGATGCTCCGCCTGTGCTTATCCAGCTGCTCGCTTTCTTTATCTTCCTTCACAAATTGCACCCTTTGTTTGATTGGCTCAATTAATTAGTTTCATCTTCATCTTCTTCGTCATAGCTTTTTTCGTTTTGTTTTATCTTATCATAAAGATATATTAGTCTTACTACCTGCATTGTTTTCACCCTAGTTCTTGATTTTTGATTCAACTTCTTTACATTTATCCATCAAATTCATCCTCAGTTTCTGCACATTGGATTCCTTCATTTTTAGTTATAAGAATGTAAAGACATCTTGCTTGTTTATTATATATCTTTATCAAATCTGCATAAAAACTTCACCAAGCAAGAATCCGTGCATGTTCAACCTTGTCTTTTGAACCAAATCATTTCCAACTTTTTGCTCATTTGTCTTTAACATTTTTATTTATGTTATTTTGATTTCAGACAACTGGAGTGTCAAGGCAATCAGAAGGAAGACTACTGGAACTGGTAGGATGAGGTACCTTCGCAATGTTCCCCGTAGGTTCAAGACCGGTTTCAGAGAAGGTAAACCAGATAGATGATATTTAAAACACTCTCTAGTGTTGAGTTATTCATTTTCTTGTTTTCTTTAAACAGGAACTCAAGCAACCCCAAGGAGCAAAGAGCTGTTGCCAGTGCTTAGGTTTTGAAGGGAGATTTTAATGTATTTGGTGTTTAAGATTTGAATTTATGTTTGTTTGTTTGTTTGCTTAATCAATACAATTGAAATGCTTGGAGCTTTTGTTTTGTTATTAGTCAAGGCAGATACTTTCTGTTCAGTTTTTGACCAATTTTATGTTTTAGTTTGCTAGTCTGTTATTGAAAAAAGTCATAATTAAGCAGACAAAATAATTTACATGCTCTGTATGCCTAAGATTGAATCTGCTTTCTTGTTTAAACCAGATGCTGGTTTTATTTGATTTGTACCAGTTTGTGCCAAAATTGTTTTGAACTGAATACACCAAGTTTTGTTGAGTGTTTCTGTTTCAAACTGAATATATAGACCAGACCTATGAGATGTTTGTCTGGTTAAGTTATTGTAGAATTTGAGCTTAACTTTCTGGTTTCTTGTTCTTCTGTGATTAGTATATGTTCATATATCTTCTTAAATTTTCATGTTTGTTTCATACACAGAGCATTCCCAATGGGTTCTCTATCTCCATCTTTAAAATTTAACTAAAAAACATAATTTATTTAACTTATACATCATTTTCAAATAATCTCCTCCAACTAATTCTCCATTACCATCTCTATTAGACGTGCACAAAAAAACCGGTTCTGGAACCTAACTGGTGGAACCGAACCGGAACCGGTTCCAGTTCCAACCCGGTTGGTACAATACCCGGTTTGGGTATTTTTGTACCCGAAAATCGTACCCGGTTCTCCTATTTGTATGTCAGTATCAGTTCCAACCCGGTTCCTACCCGGTTCTTAATTGGAACCGGTTCGGTTCGTACCTGGAAAAACCGGTTCCGACGGGTTTTTTTTAAAGGGTCAAACAAAAGTCAAACTAGCCGTTGGAACCGGTTCCAACGGTAATATAGCCGTTGGAACCGGTTTTTTAGACACCAATTAGCCGTTGGAACCGGTTCCAACGGTAATATAGCCGTTGGAACCGGTTTTTGAGACAATAGATCCGTTGGAACCGGTTCCAACGGTAATATAGCCGTTGGAACCGGTTTTTGATGCCCAAACCTATATATAACTTGTTTCCGCCACTTGTTTTACCACCAAACTCAAAAACAAACTAAAATACTACTCCTTTAGCAAACCCGTTCCTTTACCCGACCATCCAACTAAATATTATTATGGCACCCATCAAAAAAACTAACAAGAAGGCTAAGAAGAGTGCTTTTGTTGCCCCCGTTCCTGTTACGGAGGACCCAAGGGTTGTTACGGTAGTCAACCATAACCGCAACCAAGACATATGGAAGAATTGGGATTTGATTGTGGATGACGAAGGTTATCAAAAGACTCGTTGCAAACTATGTGGTTCAATATTAAAGCACGATTCCAACTCTACTTTGAGAAAGCACATCGAGAAGCCATATTGCAAGGCGTTGAAAGGGATTGGCACGACCGATCAAATTGACTTGGGTAAAGATGGTACACTATTTCGTTACAACACGACTCAAGTTCAAGATAGAATGGCAAAGTTCGTTATTCAACGAGGTTTGCCGTTTAACCACTTTGATGACCCGGAGTTGACGTCGTTGATTCGCGAAACTCTACAACCGAGATACACACATGTAAGTCGTACTACCTTAAGACGTCATTGTATCAGGTTGTGGGAGTGTGCTAAAAAAGAGTTAATCGAGTCTTTTCATTCTTTAGAAGCCATGGTTAGTTTAACTACCGATGTTTGGTCGGCACCACACGGGTTGCCCGAATCATACATATGTGTCACCGCTCATTGGGTTGATCCGGTGACATGGCAATTGATGAAACGCACCATCGCTTTTGAAAACTTCCCGTTCCCACATACCGCCGAAAAATTGTTTGAATTACTTGATGAAGTTATAACGACTTACAACTTGAGAAATAAAATATTTTCGATTTCATTTGACAACGCTTCAAACAATACTAAGGCGGCTGAAAAATTTATCATTAAATATTCACCACCTTGTTTTGGGGATTTTTTTCATGTCCGATGTGTTGCACATATCATCAACTTGGTTGTTCAAATAGGTCTTGACAATGAAAACATTTGTGATGATTTAAAATACTTTAGACTTATGTTACAAGATGTCTTCAAAAGTGGTAAAAGAAGACATCTTGAATATAAGAACTATTGCAAGTCGGTTGAAAGAAAGTATTTGGGGCCGAATTGGGACGTTCCAACCCGTTGGAACTCAACTTGTCATATGTTAAAGTGTGCTTTTGCCCAACGCCAAACTTTACAAGCTTTTCATAACAATCTTGTTGAAGAACGCGAGGCCGATATGTTTCCGGAAAGTGTTTGGGTCCAAGTCGGTTATTTGTTGGAGTATCTTGACGTGTTCAAAAAGTCAACAACAAAATTATCGGGAGTCTATTACCCTACTAGTTGTTGGGTTTTGCAAGAATTGTACTATATGTCTTGTGTTTTTAAAAGCTTTGCGGAGAAGAACAAACTCTTCGAAAATATTGTTGCGGTGATGAAAGAAAAGTTCATAAAATATTTTGAAAACATACCGAAGTTGTCGACGGAAGCGAAGGACAAGTTCAACAAAAACCTTCAAGACCTTTATGACCATTATTTTCAAATGTATGGTCCAAGCACGAGATCGTCTTTTGTGAAAAAAACAACTAGTAGGCCGTGCAATGACCCACTTATAAACTTGATGAATGGGATTCGTGAATCGGCATCTAAGAGGCAAAGAGGAAACACACCAAGTAGCGAACTTGGTCGATATAGTGGAGCAAACTATGTTGAGGGCGCAACGGTCGACGAAATTCGCAATATTGATTTGTTGGCTTGGTGGAAAGGTAAACAAAACGAATTTCCCATTCTATCCGCCATGGCTCGTGATTTGCTTGCCGTACAAGCCTCAACGGTTGCTTCCGAATCGGTTTTTTCTCTTAGTGGGAGGGTGTTATCTATGCGAAGAACAAAACTAACTCCCGAGTCTCTAGAGGTTTGCATTTGCCTAAAGGACCATTTGGATGCGGTGGATCGTGTACAACACAAGGCGAACTTTGAAGACGAAATACCAATAGAGCGTCATATTCATGATGAGGAGGCGGAGGACGGGGTTTCTTCCGATAACAAAGACGAGGGTGAAGACGAGAATGAAGACGAAGAAGAGTTGTAATTATTTGTTTTGGTAAAATTATTTGTAACTTGTTCAACTAATATTTAGTTTTGATTTGTTTTATTATAATTACTTTTGTTACTCATGATTAATTTTTGTTACTTTTTTAATAACGACGAACATTTTATTTATTTAAAAAATAACTATTACAAACATTATTAAAACATAAACGATACTAAACATAACAACTAAAACATAAAAAACAAAGTCCGTTGTTTTAATCAGGGAATACTTATTTTTGGGTTGTAGAGCCGGACGACTCTCCCACTTCCGTTTTTTTAGCTTCCAACCTTCTTTTCTCTCGACAATACTTATTCGTATGTTTTCGTAATGTCGAGTTGGACCCTGCTTTAAGAAACTTCGAGCAATATTTGCAACGTGCCAACTCATGTGAGTCGGACATGAGACACAAATCGTAATGAACCCAAACATCGGGGCATCTTGTTGTTTCGATCACCATAACAACGTCATCATTAGTTGCCATTTGTTGTCGGTTTAAGGTTAATTGTGGTTTGGAGTGTGTTTTATAGTTTTGGAATTGGTTTAACAAGTACACAAACAAACCTTGCTCTTTATAGTAAGAAAATAACCTATTTGTAGTTAAAAAACCGGTTCCAACGGTCAAAAACGGCTATATAGCCGTTGGAACCGGTTCCTAACGGCTACAATATTTAAATTTCAAAAAAAACCGGTGGAACCGGTTTTTACGTAAAAACCGGTTCCGGTTCATACCCTACCCGGTTCTTAAAAGTTAGCATATCTGGGCATCGGTTCGGGTCGGGAACCGAACCGGTTCTTGATTGGAACCGGTTCCATTTTACAACCCGGTGTGAAAAAACCGGTTTCGAACCGGTTCGGGTTTTCCAGTTGAACCCGATTTGTGCACGTCTAATCTCTATATTGTTTTGTTTTATTATCATTTTCAATATAAATTGATTTCTAATATACATTTATAGAAGGGTAGTTGGAAATAAAGTATTGTGACAACACTCTAAATTTGACATTTCACTAAAATATTTAGTAATGGAGTGATTATTTAGATGTTTTTTTTAAATTTTAAAAATGAAGATGGGTATGGAGAACAATGCTCTTAGTACTTACGAATTGAAATTGGTTCTGTTGAAACCGAATCACCTTTCATTGGTTAGTTTCTCATCAAAAAAAATGGTGGCCTTCATTGCAAAGTCAAAAAAAGATACACTGTTTCTAGGCTAGCTTCTTGTTAAAGTGTTAAAGAATAAGTACGAGTCATTCATGCACAAGAAATGTTGTCAAAGTAAGGTGATAAATTTTAAGGGTTAACTTATATTATTATCTCATTGTTGATAACAAGTTATAAGACAAGAAATGTGTAGATAAATAAAGATTGAAGATGCAGAACAAGGAATGAACCAAACTGAAGTAGATGAGTGTAATACTTTTATTAGGGGAGTTTATTGTCGTTTATATCTGCATTCCATTAGGACTTCAATATGAGAGTTTGTTTTAATTATTTCAATTTCCATTTATGATCGTGGCACTGCAATTTATTTTTTATTTTACTTTTTTAGTATCTTATAAAAATACAATGAAAATAAACAAAACCTTACAAAATGCAATAAAGGATTTTATCATTAATCACTGTTTTCATTCTATCAAGTGATAGTTTTAGAAATTAAACATTCTCCCAACCAAACACATCACATAATCCCTTTTAACATATTTCAACCTTCTAAAGCCAAACCAACCGCGGTTTCAAAATCAACAAGTTAAGTACACATTAGAACATACCCTTTGATTCCAAAAAAGGCAAGACAACTTGTAACCCTGTGTCTATGAATCAAAAAAAAACCTATAACCCTCGAAACCTAACTCAATGCTTGAGCCAGTAGTTTCTAAGCTGCGCCATGTGCAACAATATTTCATCCCGACCTTGATTGGTAACACTGCTAGTCATAATCCATGGCGGTACCGCTTCAAAATACTCTCTAATTAAATCTTGAAAATCTTGCACGTTTTCTTCAGGGTGCTTTCCACCATTCTTTTTCTTTTTCCGCTTATCACATTTTGTAAATATTATCGTCATCGGAACCTTACAAAACAAAACAAACTCAATCAAGCCATGATAATGTCCATTATGGCGTGTTTGGATGTCTTTATTAACCACTTTCAAAACACACATCCAAACAACCGATATCACTGAACTGAACTAGGATTAAGAATATACCTGGTTCTGACCCAGCCAACTTGCATATTCAAGGTCAATCTTTTTGGCGGGAATGCTAGCATCAATGAGCAGGAAAACCGAGACCAGTGTTGACTGGTTTAGAAAATAGTCTTTAGTGAACTTGTTCCAATCTTTTCTAAGTTCATTTGGTGCTGAGGCATATCTGTCATAAAAGGTTTACCAAATTAATCAAGAGAAACAAATTTGAAAAATTGATGGTTAATTAAGAATTTATCCACTGTCTATAATCATAGCTGACAAGCACAAATAGGTGAACCCTCCTTAATTTTACTTTTCACATGTATATATGATCCAGGTGTACATTTGGATTGATTATATATATATTGAAATTAATCGTACCCGTATCCAGGCAAATCCACCAAGTACCAACTGTCATTAATTCGGAAGTGATTGATGCATTGTGTTTTTCCTACAAAACAAACCAAAGCATGAAAAGAAGATACATTTTGGATCTTTTTTCTTTTAAAAATAACGAAAAAATGGTTAAATAAATACGTTAGAACTTTGTTTTGAACAAAAATTATATCTTTGAACGTGTCACAGTTGCATGTAAGTCGATGAGGTAAAAGGACACCATACATTTTATTCATTAGTGGCTAACAATTTAATGTTATTTATGCAATCCAAATATGTAAAAAATTCATCTTCATGACACATCAACATGATTAACATCAAGATTCAGTTATTGTATATATGTAAAAGATAATGGACTACATGGTATCGAAATTGCGTACGTAGTAGACTGGAGGGGGAACCCGAAACAAGAAATCAGAAATAGACCCTAAACTAACCTAACAGGGGCCCGTGGGCAAGGCATAAACAAACCCAAATACATACATTAGAAAATGTTGCCATTGTAGTGTTATCAATAATAAGCGGATTTACTTAAGACCAGATGTGAAAACAAAACAAACATAGATATGAGTTAGAAGGTGTGGAGTAGAGACTCGTTCAGGACTGTTTTGATTTCGAGCACCATTGAACCTCAAGAGCTCCTAGACCATGGGGGTTCCAAAGAGGCGGTGCCCCAATGGGTCGAATGAGCAACACCCGTAGAAGGGAGGGTTCAACAGTTGAAGGGAGTTTGCCCTATATAAACTAATTATCTGATTGTTGTTCACTCAACCGCCTGGCTGTCCCCTATACACATGAATTCTTTTGATCTGTTTTTTAACAGATTTACAGAACTATCTGTTTTATCCAATTCGAAACACTTCAATCTGAAGGCTAGACAAGACGATTCAGAAAGGACACCTTTGGAAATACGAAACGCAGAGAAAAGTGAATATGGCTGCAAGCTTAATAACAAACATATTCCCCTACAACGGCCAGCCAGAGCTCGGAGCCTAATAACTATCTACAACAAGTAAGAACTTTACGGGATAAACAAACGAGCAAATTGTATAGAAAAATAAGCAAAACTCCACAAGTGCAGTAAAGTTTGCAAATTTTCAGAGAGATTTCTTAAATCAACAGCTGGTGTGCATACTACCTACCTGGTTTCTTGGAAGGGCAAACTCGGGCGAGCCGTCACTGGGACAGGCCTCGGTCTCCACACTGCTCTTGACATCACCTGGGCATCCTGGCTCAGCACAATATTGGAGCCTTTCAGGATTCTGGGTGTCTGGAGGGATAAACAGCCTGTCTTGTGGAATCTGCAACTGGGTTTGTTCTTCTTTGTAGGGTAAGGGCTGTGGCTGTGGCTGTGGCTGTGAGAGATGAGAGTGTTGTTAGGGTTTTGGGTTTTGGCGAGAGGATGAATCTGGTGAAGAGGGTTTTGGCGAGAGGATTTGCTAGAGTTGTCCTGTCACACCCCGGTCGTAATTGGCGGAAAAACCGAGGCGTGGCGACGGGGTCGTGATTGATTGAGCACAATAGAAAAAAAGTCTAAATGCATAAACTTAAAACATGTCAACATTACAACAATTCAACAGGTAGCAAAAAGATTCCATTACAACGGATAATGCTAACATCAATCCTAAATGTCTTCCATCTAAGGCCTCTATCAGCTATTTGCTACTTCCTGCTTCATTTCCTGAAAACATGTAACGAAAATGTCAACTACATAAAGTAGATGAGTGAATTCATAGGTTTAAGGAAAAAGGGATTATACACAAGCATACTAGACTAAGTTGTAGAGGTTTATCTATAGGGTGTACCATCGGCTAACCCACCACCCCTACAACTTATCCTACCATGCTTGGGTATAAAGCCCGGTTTTGAAAAGGTTTGTAAGACAAGACAAGCGTACCAGACTAGGTTGTAGGGGTTTACACCTAGGGTGTACCATCGGTTAACCCTCCACTCCTACAACCTACTCTGCTACGCTTGTTTATATTTGTAAATCCAAGGTATAAAGATAGGTCAACTAATAATGTAGTGATAAGCCCTACACAAGACTGCAAGAATTATGTATAATGATCCCATGTATTGTTCCCATGCATACAGGTGTAATGATATCAAGGATATATGTATAAAGATACCAAAGAATCATATGTAACCATGTCTTGATGATAATGATGATAATGCATAATGATCACACGAGACTTGACATCAACCCACACAAGACCACACGATGCTACTTGATTTCCATGATGGTAACCCAAATCGATCACTTTGGATACCATAAGAGAATTCTAAAGCGTCCACTTTAGTATCTCTTGGATTCCTAATCGATCACTTAGGAAATCATTCGGATTCTTAATCGAACACTTTAAGAACCCCATAGGTCACGTGTATTCTAAATCGAACACTTTAGAATCCCACATCTAGTGACGGCCTGTCTACCATTCGACCACTTGGAGACCAAACATATGCACTAGTGTGACCTATACTGCCTATGTTCACACGACCACTAGACTGTCCAATGAATGATGTGTTTTCATGATAATGTATAACGGGCATATGACTTTGTTTTCCAAAGTCCAATGTTCCCTAAGCGATCAATGATTCCCATGTTTACTCCTGAATAATTGATTAGACATACACAACTTCCGAGAAAGTTAAGGTATGAGTAACCTGCCATGATTACTTGTTTTCCCCAATATTCATTGTTTGCAAAAGATTTGCCAAGAATGTCTATGATAAAGAATGTTTAAATAAATGAGTTTTGTCAAAACGTGTACAGTTACCATGTTTCCATCCCAATGATTTGAAAAGCTTAAAAGAAAAGAGGGGGCTATGAACTCACCTTGTTGGCTAAGAATGGTTGCTAGGGTGGTCGAGTGCTGCCAAACGTCGATCCTCTAAGTCTAGACAAGGACATAATAGGTTAACAACACGCTTTAAGTCTAAGAGTATAAGCCTACGCGACCTCGAGCAAAAACCAAGTTTTAAAGTTGAAAACAAGCTGATTCTGGCACATTCGGTCGAATAAGGGCAGGTTCGATCGAATCTGCTACTTGTTCGGTCGAATATGGTACTGGTTCGGTCAAAGGGGCTGGGAAGAACACGTTCAGTCGATTGAGGACTCGTTCGGTCGAGTAGGATGTACATTCGGTTGAATACAATCGTATTCGATCGAATGTATATTCTGATTTGGTTAGTCTGTTCGTTTGCCCACTGGTTCGACCGAATGGTCTCTTGTTCGACAGAATAGGAGATGGTTCGACCGAATGGTCAGGTTCGATTGGTCTATTCGACCGAATAGACCTATTCGACTCCTTCAAGCCGGATGACGGAGAAACCTACGGGATTTTGACGATTTTCATGATTTTTCGCCCAAAATCAATGTTTTATACATGGAAATGCTCGGAATCCATAGGGCTATTGATTCCTAACGTTTATAACAACAAAAGTATGCTTTTTGACACCAAAAATGACGATTTTTGACCAAGAACACACTTGAAACAAAAGTTGGGGTTTTTGCTCTATTCGGGGCCGGATTTGATGATAAAAACGTATGATTTTCAAGAAGATCTTACCAAAAACAACAATAAACAGATTGGTGAACTCGGATTTTGGATTGAATAATTTTCTCTCACTACTCTCTCTCTAGAATTGGGGTGCTTGGGTGTGGGTGTGGAAGAGATGAAAGAAAATGGTGGAGTTTGTTCTTGCACTACGCTTATATACTTGGTTCTATCGGGTTCGGGTTTCGGTTACCTACGGGTCAAGGCTAGCTGAGTTCATAAGTTTTAACGAGCTAGAACTTTCCAGTAAAAAAAATTCTATAAAAATCATTTTTCAAGTAATCGCTTGGAATCTTTTTAAATAAAAACCTTTTATTTTTCGAAAACACAAAATTAATATTTTTCAAACGTAAAGGTTCTTTTTATGAAATGACATTTTTTAGCTGAAATAAACAGATTTTCCAATTATATGGATTCCGAACTTATCGTCCAGAACCCAAAGTGTATAGTTTCCGATGATTTCTTGATTTTAGTTTACCAGTCAAATTCCAGGGCGTTACATCCTCCCCAACTTAGAAGAATTTCGTCCCGAAATTTAGATTTTTTAGTATACTTGATGCAACGATGATTTAGATTTCATGATCCCATGATGACCACTATGCGCCACTACTTCCAATATTCGTCTCAGATACCACCCAAATCAAGTTGAAGGGGCTTATATATAGGGTGTACCGGCGGCTAACCCACCACTCCTTCAACCTTACTTGAGTGTTTCCTTCGACTCCTATTAGGTCAATGACACACAGGACGACACACTATTTTCCACTACATGGCATCACCTTCAAGCTTTACATCAGACATATTCATTTCGGATTGAAGGGGTATATATATAGGGTGTACCAGCGGCTAACCCACCACTCCTTCAATCTTCTGTGAATAATTCCCTCAATAATTCTTGAATTTAATGTCTCACAGCTGCCACGCTAACTATAAGTCCCTAATTCCAAGTTTCGCTTCAGACATATTCAACTCGTTCTGAAGGGGTTTATATATAGGGTGTACCAGCGGCTAACCCACCACTCCTTCAACCTTTGTCGAATAATTCCCTACACGAAGCTTGAGTTCACGACTCCTAGTTGCACAATAGCATAATGCTTATACACGTATACACCTGTGACCTTGATGCAATTATATTCCGGACTATAATTACAAGCTCACCTTGTATCAATGTATAAACTCTATTGCGTGCGGCTAGAAAATTTGACACGACACCACACACATACACACAACCATGCTCCATGAATGCTAGAATGATGACAATTTTTAGCTTAAATGATGTATAAATTCCCCAAGGTTTATATGATCGAGTAGATATGACTTGTGCTTTCCAGCATGAGCCCTGAGTAGCCAAAGTTTGTGGATGCAAATAAAAGAATACTTATAAGCATAACAAGGCAACATGATATTCATTGAATAACACAGTTATTTGATACATGCTGCAAATTTATATTGACTTCTAGACAATTAGATTACAAGAATATAGACTAAGAGAACAGATGAGGGTATTTCTCCTTCATCTGATCTTCGCGTTCCCAAGTAAACTCGGGTCCGCGTTTGTTATTCCACCGAACTTTCACAAGCGGTATGCGGCTATGCTTGGTCTTCTTGACCTCGCGATCCATGATCTCGACGGGTTCTTCAACGAAAAGCAGATTGTCGCTAAGTCGAACCTCGTCGACGGGAAAGTGAAGGGCCTCGTCAACAAGACACTTCTTTAATTGTGAAACATGAAAAACGTTGTGAACTCTACTGAGTTCCGGTGGCAGCTCAAGACGATAAGCAACTGGTCCGATCCTTTCAAGGATTTTGAATGGTCCAACATACCTAGGAGCGAACTTTCCCTTCTTCCCGAAGCGGACTACGCCCTTCCAGGGGGAAACTTTCAGCATGACACGGTCACCAACTTGAAACTCGAGTGGCTTGCGTCGTTTGTCGGTGTAGTACTTATGTCGGCATCGAGCGTCTTTGAGTCGCTGCTGAATGAAAGCAATTTGATCGGTTGTCTCCTGTATTAGTTCGGGGCCGATGATCTGTGAATCCCCGGTCTCGGACCAACACAAGGGAGAGCGACACTTGCGGCCGTAAAGAGCTTCAAACGGCGCGCATTTAATGGTAGCGTGGTAACTATTGTTGTAAGAAAATTCTGCCAGTGGCAGATGAGCTTCCCAACTACTACCGAAATCGAGGATACAAGCTCTCAACAAGTCTTCTAGGGTTTGTATGGTCTTCTCGCTCTGCCCATCCGTTTCTGGATGATAGGAAGAGCTAAGCTTCACACTTGTCCCAAAGGCCTTTTGCAAAGATTTCCAGAACCTGGAAGAAAAACTGCTGTCACGATCAGACGTGATGCCCTTAGGCACACCGTGACGGGAAACGATCTCACGAATGTATACCCGCGCCAACTTCTCCGTAGTGTAGTCTTCACGAACCGGGATAAAGTGGGCGGATTTTGTTAGAATGTCCACAATAACCCAAATTGAGTCATGACCGCTAGGCGTCCGTGGTAGCTTGGTGATGAAATCCATAGCTAACTCTTCCCACTTCCACTGAGGAATAATAGGTTGTTGAAGTAGCCCAGACGGCCTTTGATGCTCTGTCTTGACTCGCGAACAAGTCAAACATCTCATCACATACGAAGCGATATCTTTCTTCATCCCGGGCCACCAATAATGGGGTCTAAGATCTTGATACATCTTGTTGCTGCCTGGATGAATCGAGTATCTGGACTTGTGGGCTTCATTTAGAATAAGCGTCCGAAGAGGCTCAGAGTTCGGGATCCACGCTCGGTCAAGAAAATAGAGGATGCCGTCTGACTTGGTTTCGAATTTCTGCTCGGCTCCACAAGACAAAACGCCCTTGAGATCACCATTTACAAGCGCTTGATTCTGGGCTTCACGAATTAAGGAAGGAAGGTTGGATTGAATCCGAATAGAGTGCAGCTGGGTCCTTTCTTTACGACTCAATGCGTCAGCCACCACATTAGCCTTTCCCGGGTGGTAGCGAATTTCACAATCGTAATCGCTGAGAAGTTCGACCCAGCGTCGCTGCCTCATGTTCAACTCTTTCTGATTGAGGATGTGTTGTAAGCTCTTGTGATCGGTAAAAATGACACACTTCGTACCATACAGGTAATGTCTCCAGATTTTTAGGGCAAACACCACTTCACCCAACTCCAGGTCATGTGTGGCGTAGTTCTTCTCGTGCACCTTGAGTTGTCGAGAAGCGTAAGCGATGACCTTCCCTTGTTGCATTAAAACGCAACCGAGGCCCTGATTCGAAGCATCGCAATAAACGGTAAAGTCATCGTCACCTTCCGGAAGTGATAGGATCGGTGCTTGGCAAAGCTTATTCTTCAGAGTTTGGAAAGCTTCCTCTTGATCTTGTCCCCACACGAAAGGTTCCCCTTTCTGGGTCAAAGTGGTTAAAGGCAAGGCAATCCTGGAGAAGTTTGAGATAAAACGGCGGTAGTAGCCGGCCAGACCAAGAAATGAACGGATTTCGGTAGGTGTTTTAGGCGCTACCCAATTTCTGATGGCTTCTATCTTGGAAGGGTCGACGTGAATGCCGTCGACATTGATGACATGTCCCAAGAATTGAATTTCCCTTAGCCAAAATTCACACTTGGAGAATTTGGCATATAGTTGCTCTTTCCTGAGAAGCTCCAAAATAAGCCTGAGATGAAGCTCATGATCGGTCCTCGAACGAGAATAAATGAGAATATCGTCTATGAAAACAATGACAAACTGATCAAGATATGGACGGCAGACGCGATTCATCAGATCCATGAAGATGGCGGGAGCATTAGTCATTCCAAAAGGCATAACCATGAACTCGTAATGACCATAACGAGTTCGGAACGCAGTCTTCGGGATATCCTCTTCCAGAACACGCAACTGATGGTAACCAGAACGCAGATCGATCTTAGAGAAAAACGTAGCACCCTGGAGCTGATCAAATAGATCATCAATTCTCGGTAACGGGTACCGATTTTTGATAGTGAGCTTATTAAGCTCCCGGTAGTCAATGCACATACGGAAAGTCCCGTCCTTCTTTTTGACGAAGAGTACTGGGGCTCCCCATGGAGACGAGCTAGGGCGAATGAATCCCTTGCTAAGAAGTTCTTGAAGCTGATTTGATAATTCTAGAAGTTCCGACGGAGCTAGATGATACGGTGCCTTAGCAATAGGGAGAGCACCAGGAATAAGATCGATACGAAATTCCACCTGCCTGCTAGGAGGAAGTCCAGGCAGATCTTCGGGAAAAACATCAGAAAATTCACGCACAACAGGAATGTCCTGCAGTCTCTTGTCTTCGGATTCCCTGAGAGTAACATGAGCTAGAAATGCGGGATACTTCTTTCGAAGGTACCGACTGGCCTTTAAGCAAGAGACGATCCTTAGGCATCCACCCGATTTTTCGCCTTGAATAGTTAGAATTTCGCCAGAAGGTAAAGGGATACGAATAAGTTTCTCGGCGCAGATTACCTCCGCGAGATTGCTGGACAGCCAGTCCATTCCCACAACTAGATCGAAGCTTCCAAGGCGAAAAGGTATAAGGTCAATACTGAACGATGTGGTGACAAGAGTAAGAGTGCAATTTCGGATGACAGACTTCACTTGTTTGGACTCCCCACTAGCAAGTTCAACAGAAAAGGCAGGGTCCAACTCGGAAATTTTTAATTTCAGCAAAGGAACCAATTTGCAAGAGACAAAGCTCCTATCAGCTCCTGTATCAAATAGGACAGACACCCTGTTGTTGTTAAGAATAAACGTACCAGTAATAACATCGTGGTTTTGGCGTGCATCGGCAGCTCCAATGGTAAAAGCTCTCCCGCGAGCCGGAGGGATGCTGGTGACGCGGGGGCATCGATTTCTGTAATGGTCCATAGCGCCACACTCGAAATAGCCTCGAGCAGGGTTAGGCTGAGGGTTAGCATTCCCCACAGCCAGTTGGTTGCCAGGACTCCTGCATCGCTCCACCAGGTGCCCGAATCGTCCACAATTCGTGCACTTGCGGCACGACTCTCTAGTTGGGTGATGATAAGAACATAAGTTGCACTTGGGATGAAGCCCAGTATATTCCTTTCTTGGTCTTCCCTGAGTTGTTGTGGCTGGAGCGGGGGCTATGGAGTTGATAGGCGTAGCATCAGTGATTGCAGCTAAGTTGGTCGCCTTCCGCTTCCTATTGCTTCCCTTTTTCGCCCTCCAGTCGGAGGATTTGCCCTTATCCTGATGCAGAACACCAGACTTGAGCTGTTCCCTGGTCAGACGGGCAGTGAGATCGATCGCTGCCTTAAGTGTAGTGGGGTCAACTTCAACCGCAATGCCCCTCATGGAGTCCGGAAGACCGCTGATGTATTGCTCGACAGCGCGAGAAGCTGGGGTAACCATATGGGGCACCAATAAGGAGAGTTCATGAAATCTCTCCGTGTACTTCATGTGATCCGCGCCCTTCATCGTGTGCGCCCTAAACTCAGCCTCCAGTTTCTGGATCTCGGTTCTCGGAACGAACTCCTGCGTGACTAGCTCAACAAACTCAGCCCAGGGCAGGGCTAGAGCCGCGTCTCGTCCCCTGGTTCTTATCTCGTTATTCCACCACGTGAGAGCCCGTTTGTGGAACATACTCGTTGCGAATTTTACCCTGAGTTCATCCGGGCAGGAGCACATGTTGAATGAGGCTTCGACTTTCTCGAACCACTGGAGAAGACCAGCGGCTCCCTCGGTTCCACTAAAACTTGTAGGCCTAGTGTTGGTAAAAGCCTTATAGAGCTTATCGGCCTGAAGCGTGGGATTCGGTTCTGGGGCTTGGGGTGCACCCGAGGTTCCTTCTTGCCTCATGTTGTTTACCAGACCCGGGAGAACTGCTGCAATTTGCTGCGCTATGAGGGCAGCGAGGTCAGCGGGGTCAACATTGACGGATGAGCGACGAGGAGGCATTATATTAAAAGAATAAGAATGCGCATTAGTTAAAATTGAAAATAAAGAATAACTGGATAAGGAAATTGCCAAAGAGTACATCGCTACTAGATTCACAGTTAGTGATGCAACACATAAGCACATAGCAAGCATATAAGTGTGGGCATGTGATAGTGATGCATGAATTTTCTAGAGTCAAGGGTCCTAGGTTATAGTCTAGGTCGGTTTCCTAATTCCCTATAACCATTGGCTCTGATACCAATCTGTCACACCCCGGTCGTAATTGGCGGAAAAACCGAGGCGTGGCGACGGGGTCGTGATTGATTGAGCACAATAGAAAAAAAGTCTAAATGCATAAACTTAAAACATGTCAACATTACAACAATTCAACAGGTAGCAAAAAGATTCCATTACAACGGATAATGCTAACATCAATCCTAAATGTCTTCCATCTAAGGCCTCTATCAGCTATTTGCTACTTCCTGCTTCATTTCCTGAAAACATGTAACGAAAATGTCAACTACATAAAGTAGATGAGTGAATTCATAGGTTTAAGGAAAAAGGGATTATACACAAGCATACTAGACTAAGTTGTAGAGGTTTATCTATAGGGTGTACCATCGGCTAACCCACCACCCCTACAACTTATCCTACCATGCTTGGGTATAAAGCCCGGTTTTGAAAAGGTTTGTAAGACAAGACAAGCGTACCAGACTAGGTTGTAGGGGTTTACACCTAGGGTGTACCATCGGTTAACCCTCCACTCCTACAACCTACTCTGCTACGCTTGTTTATATTTGTAAATCCAAGGTATAAAGATAGGTCAACTAATAATGTAGTGATAAGCCCTACACAAGACTGCAAGAATTATGTATAATGATCCCATGTATTGTTCCCATGCATACAGGTGTAATGATATCAAGGATATATGTATAAAGATACCAAAGAATCATATGTAACCATGTCTTGATGATAATGATGATAATGCATAATGATCACACGAGACTTGACATCAACCCACACAAGACCACACGATGCTACTTGATTTCCATGATGGTAACCCAAATCGATCACTTTGGATACCATAAGAGAATTCTAAAGCGTCCACTTTAGTATCTCTTGGATTCCTAATCGATCACTTAGGAAATCCTTCGGATTCTTAATCGAACACTTTAAGAACCCCATAGGTCACGTGTATTCTAAATCGAACACTTTAGAATCCCACATCTAGTGACGGCCTGTCTACCATTCGACCACTTGGAGACCAAACATATGCACTAGTGTGACCTATACTGCCTATGTTCACACGACCACTAGACTGTCCAATGAATGATGTGTTTTCATGATAATGTATAACGGGCATATGACTTTGTTTTCCAAAGTCCAATGTTCCCTAAGCGATCAATGATTCCCATGTTTACTCCTGAATAATTGATTAGACATACACAACTTCCGAGAAAGTTAAGGTATGAGTAACCTGCCATGATTACTTGTTTTCCCCAATATTCATTGTTTGCAAAAGATTTGCCAAGAATGTCTATGATAAAGAATGTTTAAATAAATGAGTTTTGTCAAAACGTGTACAGTTACCATGTTTCCATCCCAATGATTTGAAAAGCTTAAAAGAAAAGAGGGGGCTATGAACTCACCTTGTTGGCTAAGAATGGTTGCTAGGGTGGTCGAGTGCTGCCAAACGTCGATCCTCTAAGTCTAGACAAGGACATAATAGGTTAACAACACGCTTTAAGTCTAAGAGTATAAGCCTACGCGACCTCGAGCAAAAACCAAGTTTTAAAGTTGAAAACAAGCTGATTCTGGCACATTCGGTCGAATAAGGGCAGGTTCGATCGAATCTGCTACTTGTTCGGTCGAATATGGTACTGGTTCGGTCAAAGGGGCTGGGAAGAACACGTTCAGTAGATTGAGGACTCGTTCGGTCGAGTAGGATGTACATTCGGTTGAATACAATCGTATTCGATCGAATGTATATTCTGATTTGGTTAGTCTGTTCGTTTGCCCACTGGTTCGACCGAATGGTCTCTTGTTCGACCGAATAGGAGATGGTTCGACCGAATGGTCAGGTTCGATTGGTCTATTCGACCGAATAGACCTATTCGACTCCTTCAAGCCGGATGACGGAGAAACCTACGGGATTTTGACGATTTTCATGATTTTTCGCCCAAAATCAATGTTTTATACATGGAAATGCTCGGAATCCATAGGGCTATTGATTCCTAACGTTTATAACAACAAAAGTATGCTTTTTGACACCAAAAATGACGATTTTTGACCAAGAACACACTTGAAACAAAAGTTGGGGTTTTTGCTCGATTCGGGGCCGGATTTGATGATAAAAACGTATGATTTTCAAGAAGATCTTACCAAAAACAACAATAAACAGATTGGTGAACTCGGATTTTGGATTGAATAATTTTCTCTCACTACTCTCTCTCTAGAATTGGGGTGCTTGGGTGTGGGTGTGGAAGAGATGAAAGAAAATGGTGGAGTTTGTTCTTGCACTACGCTTATATACTTGGTTCTATCGGGTTCGGGTTTCGGTTACCTACGGGTCAAGGCTAGCTGAGTTCATAAGTTTTAACGAGCTAGAACTTTCCAGTAAAAAAAATTTTATAAAAATCATTTTTCAAGTAATCGCTTGGAATCTTTTTAAATAAAAACCTTTTATTTTTCGAAAACACAAAATTAATATTTTTCAAACGTAAAAGTTCTTTTTATGAAATGACATTTTTTAGCTGAAATAAACAGATTTTCCAATTATATGGATTCCGAACTTATCGTCCAGAACCCAAAGTGTATAGTTTCCGATGATTTCTTGATTTTAGTTTACCAGTCAAATTCCAGGGCGTTACATGTCCCTCTCTGATCCATGATATGAGTTCATGGATACATGTTAAGGACTTTTAGGAAACGCCACTTTAGTGTCTTAGCTTTAGCTCAGGTGCTAAGGGCATTCTCATTCAACCCCTATTTTTTGTAAGGGTGTTTTATAATTTAGAGAGTGATTTAGAGTATTGTGAGCGAAGAATTTTTATATTTTAGAAAACGTAATGATTTTTCTGTATATTTGAAAAACTACAGCTCATCCCATATAATTTTTTAATATATTTTGAAAATGGTTGTGAGTGAAAGAAAGAGAAATGGTAATATTAAAGGTATAAAAAAATATTATATAATTGAAAAGAAGAGAGAAAATGTAATATGTTTTAGTGTAATTTTGTAGTAGTAATAGAAAATAGGATGACAATGCTCTACGAATCCTACATTTTAGGTGTACTTTGCATGCATTTGTTCTTTTTGTGTTTGTAACATATATTGACATTATTTGGAACATATAATGTCATATGTGTTTGTATTCTACTATATCACTATATGTCATGTTATTGGTACATGTATGTATGTGTAATGACATATTGTTTGAAATTAATATGATTTCTGGCTTCATCAAACAACAAGATCATGAGGCAACATGTCCGAGGGAGACTGCATTGCCAAATACTTAACTTTTCATAGTCATACTTAACGTATGAAATGTATCAATCAAGTTATGTATTATTATTTAGCTGCACTGTGCCCAGATGTTCATGTAACATGATACATTCAAGTTTATACTAAAATTTCATGAAAGATCTTCAGTTCAAGCTAATTACATCATTCTTAACATCCACCCACAAGTTTATTTTCACCACCAACATTTCTAATAAAAACAAAAGTTTTCAAATAACTTTATTCAAGCTCATTAACAAGCTAATCAACAACTTCAAAACATCAATTGGAAAAAAAAACTCTTGTAAAGCATTTTATTTCTCATTATTAATAACTTTAAACTCATCTTCTCCTGCAAGAACCTCAAACAGAACCCCAACCACCACCACCGGGAGTAAGAATCTCAAGAACCTCACCTGCCTCCACCTCAATGCTATTCTTCCCGCCAAGAAACACACGCCGTTTGTCCTTCGTTACCAAATAATTAGCCCCACGGGCCCCATCTTTCCCACCATTTAGCCCCCGAGGCGCATGAACCCGCCTCTCAGTTAACACACTCACCACCACCGGCCGCCTAAACTCTATCTCCCTAACCACCCCATCACCGCCCCTATGCACCCCGTCACCGCCACTCCCCTCTCTCAACCCAAACCTATGCAACACGACCGGATACCTCTGCTCGAAAATCTCAGGATCCGTCATACGAGTATTGGTCATGTGACACTGGACCCCACTCGTCCCGTCCCACGTGGGTCCCGCCCCACTCCCTCCCGCAATCGTTTCATAATAACCGAACGTATCGTCACCAAAAGTGAGATTATTCATACAACCCTGTGAACACGCACACGCTTTAAATGCCATTAACACGACATCCGTGATTCTTTGTGAGGTTAAAACATTACCGCCAACAACCGCCGCCTTATCACTAGGTGACAGAAAAGACCCAAGTGGTATAAAGATTTTCACTGGAGCTAAACAGCCTTGATTTAATGGAATATCAACATTTACTAAACATCTAAGACAGTAAATAACAGCAGCTTTTGTTACAGCTTCTGGTGAATTCCAATTCCCATAAACTTCAGGGGTAGTTCCGGAAAAGTCAAAAAAAGCTTCCCCTTTTTTGGTATCAATGGTGAGCTTTAACCGAATTGATGATCCATCATCCATATAATCTTCTTCTTCAACAGTGATCATATCATCAGAATCAATCGATTGAGATGAAACTTTATCACGAATCGATTTTAGCATCTCTCGAACCGCTTCCTCTGCGTTTTTCTGAACGTGAACCATATATGACTGAACCGTTTTCAACCCGTAGTGCGCGATTAACTCTTTAATAAGAACTATTCCTCTTTGGTTTGCAGCTATTTGAGCATGAAGATCTGAAAGATTATCTTGCAGCCTGCGTGTTCCCGGGATCTTGACACCCGACTCATCCGAGCCCGGGAAACGTAAAAGATTCTTGATTCCTTCTTCTTGAAAGATTCCCTTTTCAACTAACTTGAATGCTTTTATTGCAGCTCCTTCTTCATATATGTTTTTTGAAAACGGTGGCATACTTCCGGGTGTAATTCCGCCTATTTCCACGTGATGGCCTCGACTTGCAACGAAGAAAACGAGCTTCCCAGTTTCAAAAACGGGTGTGACCACGGTTATATCTGGTAAATGACTACCTCCCGAACACGGGTGGTTAGTTACCAACACATCTCCTTCGTTTAGATTCTCACCCCAATATTTAAGCTGCCATTGAACCGTGCTCGACATGGCTCCTAGGTGAACCGGGACATGCGGTGCGTTAGCCACTAAACCCCCATCCGGGTCAAAAAGGGCACAAGAAAAATCAAGCCTTTCTTTAATATTTGTTGAAATAGAAGTTCTCTGTAATGTTCTTCCCATCTGCTCGGCTATACCCATGAATCTATGATTGAATATAGATAATTGCACAACATCTGCAACTTTTTCGGATACTTCCACATTGACCAAATTTGATTCGATTTCAATCTTTATGTTACCAAATTTGGTGATAATAGCTTTACAATTAGGTTCAACTATCACTGTGCTATTACCGTTCATGATAATTGCTGGCCCGGGGATTACATGACCATATCCCAAATCTTCAAGTTTGAAAAGTGGTGTGTTGTGATATCCATTCCCAAAATAGACCTTGCAACTCCCTTGAACTTTAGGTGTACCCGAACAACTTTCTGTGGGTTTTGGTTTAAATATATTTGTCACACCAATGCCGCGAACTCTTACATCACATATTAGAATATTTCTGTTTTCGAGTTTAAATCCGTATTCTTGTTGAAATAACTTAACAAATTCAACATCATAATCATTTCCAGACCCTTTAACCATTATAGCAGTATCAGTCCCTTCGTACCTCAAATTCAAATATAATTCCGTTGTAATACTTCTTTCTTCAAATCCTTGATTAATAAGTTTTTGCTTTACTGATTTCATTAACAGTGTTTCTCTACGTGAAGCTTCTACAACAGATTCGGGACTGTAAGTAGCAGAAAACGGTTCCTGTGCTTCTTCAATAACATCTGCTAATCCCATCCCATATGCACTTAGAATCCCACAAAATCTGTGTACTAAAACTTCGTTCATACCGAGTGAACGCGCGATCGCACACGCGTGTTGTGGGCCAGCGCCACCAAAGCAGGCAAGTGCATGATTCTTGGTTTCATGACCTTTCATTTCAGTTAATTGACGAATGGGCCTACACATTGTCTCGTTTGCTACATTTACAAACCCTTGCGCAATCTCCTCAACCGACATATCTTTCGATAACGGGTCTTGACTCTTTCTATAAGAATTGACTTGCTTTGCAAGTTTCTCGAATTCTTCTCGGGTTTTATTAATATCCAAAGGCTGATCTTCGTTAGGCCCGAAGATCGAAGGAAAGTAATCGGGAATCACGTAACCTAATACAAGATTAGCATCTGTGACCGCCAGCTCACCTCCTTTGCGATAACAGACTGGACCCGGGTGTGCACTGACTGATTCGGGCCCGACCCGAAATGATCCAAATTGAAACTTCAGCTTTGACCCACCACCAGCGGCTACAGTGTTGATGTCAAGCTGGGGTGCTTGGATTATGGCACCAGCTATTTGAGTTTCAAGAACTTGCTCATAGAAACCTGCATATCTGCTAACATCAGTAGAGGTCCCACCCATGTCAAACCCAATTAGCGGTTTCTCAGTCTCAAGCCCGAAAAGTGTCTGGGAGTAACCCACCACACCACCTGCGGGGCCCGACAACACCGCTTTGTGACCTGAGAATCTACTCTCAGGAGCTAGACCACCATCCGATTGCATAAAAAGAACATTCACCTGTCCTAAATTATCATCAAATTTAGAAATAAAACCCGACAAATATTCTTTAATGACCGGGGTTAAATATGCATCCACGCTAGCGGTCAAACCTCTGGGCACGGCTCGAACCATGGGGGTCAAAGAAGAGGATAACGAAACGTGTTTAAACCCCATTTTCACAGCCAAATCGTTAACAAAAAGTTCATGATCTGGATATGTATAAGAATGCATTAACACAACTGCTAGACACTTAATTCCTTTCTTTAACAGACCATCAAGTAATGGCCTCAATGTTTCTTCATTAATGGGCTTCACGACCCGAACCCGCTCACCTGAGACACCAGTAACCACCAGATTCAGGTCACCAGATCCGGGAACCGTTTTGTCAGACTCGGGAACAAGCTCGACTCTTTCATCGACTTCTATAACCTCTTGATAAAGATTAGAAGGTTTTGCAACAGTGAGATCAAAGATATTTGGGCGGGCCTGGTTACCGATCTGAAGTAAATCCTTAAACCCTCGGGTGACACACAATGCGATTCTTTCACCTTTCCTTTCTAAAAGTGCATTTGTTGCGACGGTTGTTCCCATTCGAATCCAGTCGATGTTGTCGGTAGGGAGTTTTGAGGTTCTGGGGATTTTCTTCCCGGTATATTCTTCTAGAATCCTTCTGATTCCTTCGACCGGAGCATCCTGGTAGTTTGATGGATCGACGGACAACAGCTTCATTACTCTGCCTTCAGACTGACCGGGGATTTCAGCATATACATCAGTGAAGGTGCCGCCTCTGTCTATACAGAACTTAAGAAGTTTACCTTCATTCACACTGCCCATTGTTCCTAGATCACACATAATCATGAATGTCTTAATAATCAAAGAATCATAGATAATAAATACTAATTGCATAGTATACTCAAACCTGAAGAATCAAATCATGAAACTAAAGAAAGAGAGAGTTGATGGCAGGTGAAGGGGTATGCACCCGCCTTAACATCGAGCGGGACGGGTTAACCCACAAGATATAGACAAGAGGCTTGAAATCAGGATGTCATGAAGACACAAAGCCAAAACCTAAGCGCAAGCGCATGAAACATCTGCGCGTGGCGCATATCACATACGCGCAAGCGCATGAAACATCTGTGAGAATAAAGAGAAGACCTTGCGCATCCCCGGGATAGGCGCATAAAGGCCGCGCGTAAGCGACACACAACAAATGAGACAATAGTCTAATCCAAATCAGGATAAGGACAACCATAATTGTACTCATCAGGCAACCTTCCAGAAGGTATCTTTTAAGGAATAAAGAATGTGCTGATGTTGACAGCTGCCAATGAAGGGTGGACAACTCAGCAAAGCCCATGTGCCACCACGTGATGGCACATGGGTCAGGTAAAATACCTTGGTCAGAGAATAATCAATGAAAAAGTACCAGGTATCCTAAGTACACGTGGCGCGAAGCAATAGGAGGAGGCCAAAAAGGCCCTAATTGGGTCTGAGCTCAATCATTGGAAACCCTAATACTATAAATACCACACCACCTCAACAGTGCAAAGGCAGACAAGAAAATATACTCTAAGTCCTTTACTCATTTTCACATCTTGATTATGCTCTCCTACAATATCTGATTCTCACACCGGAGGGTTACCCCAAAGAGGACCCCTCTGTCCCTTTCTGAGGGGTAAGCTCACGGTACTGTACGTTTTGTAGGTGGAAGAACTCGTATCATGGAAAACCATCGGTGATATAGCACACTCGTACCCGAGGAACGTTGATCGTATACAAGTAAGTCGATACACGCTTCTTCATTGGCGCCATCACCTGTTACAACGGCAACAAAACCACTATTTCATCAATTTTCTCTCTGAAAATCTTCACCATGGTTTCCGGTGTTCGAAACAACGATCAAGTTCTGGAGGATAATGAGCTTGAGGATCTTAATGAGGGACATCAGGTTCTGAGGGCGCCGCGTGACACTGCGCGCACCACCAGTAACCATCCCTTCAACACAACACCTCATAGTCAAACTGAAACTCCCCTAGACGATCTCACGTTCCAAAATCTGACTGGTACAAAACAAAAAGGACCAATGGGCCCGGAAGTTGAAACCAATGACCCTAAAGAATGGCTCATAAACGAACAACGGCGTTTAATGGACAAATACAATGAGTTGGTAAAACACAAAAAGTTAGCCGATTTAACACAAAGGCTCGCATTTGATAAACAAACCATTCAGGGAACAACAAAAAAGACGTGCGCGCTGGAAGACGGTCATTCTGTTCACACCGAACAAGCTGATATTAGTGATGAGGAAGAGGTGCACAGCATGAAGAAGACGCGAGATACTCGGGCAGGAGGTTCACAGCTTCGCGCACACATGCACATAGCACCTGGAGCCAAAGCTGATATGGATTTATACACACCATACAACCCACAAGCGAAAGGGCAAGTGGACGTAACCACACCATATAGGCCAGCCATCTTAGTAAAACATTCAAAATTCGCTGAGCGCATTGCGAAGGCTCCCATTCAACACAAAACCAAGATGCCAAGTGGTTTAGGCAAGTACGATGGTACAACAGATCCAGATGATTTCTTACAAGGTTTTTATAACACTGGAAACTTAGAAAGCTGGACGATGCCAACATGGTGTCACATGTTTGCTCGCTGCCTCACGGGTGCAGCGCGTGTCTGGTTCGAAAGCTTGCCGACAGGACAAATCGATGGGTTCGAAGAGCTATTGGAAAAGTTCCAGGCTCACTTTGTACAGCAGCGCAGACACACGGGCGACCCCGATGACATCATGCACTGCGTACGCAGGAATGATGAAACCATTGAAGACTACATAACTCGTTTCAATCAGGAATCTCTTGCAATTGGAGGCATCACTGAACAACTCTTGCGCGTGGCCTTTATACAAGGTGCGCGCAGTGATCAACTCCGCAGAGCTCTCGTGAGCAGAGAAGGCATGCCAACCACTTGGGCTAAGCTTATGGAAGCATCGCGAGTCTTCGCGCGAAATGAAAAACAAATTGCCCAAGACAGAGCAAGAGATAAAGGGCATCAAACAGAAGCACCACGCAACAAGGAAAGGAGGGGCAAACAAAACTCCGTATGGTCCAGTTTGCAACAAACCAATTATTCTCCTGCAGAAAAGCAAGCGCAACAAAGTTCACCACAACCCCAAAAAGACATTCTTAATTGCGGAGAAGGTGACAAGAAGGAAGGCGGCAGAGAGCCTAACAGACATCTACCAAGAATATGGACTCTCCTCACCAAAACACCTTCGCAAGTGTTAAGCACAGAGAATGTCCAGTTTAAAAATCCCAGGCCATTACTCCATAAGGGACCACCGAACAGTGGCAAATATTGTGAGTTTCACAAATCCACAGGGCACAACACTGATGCATGCCATCATTTGAAGGATGCTATCGAAAAAGATGTGAAATCAGGCAAGTTGGCTCACCTGGTAAAAAATCCAAGACCAGAGAACGAACAACCAGACGGAGCCTCAGCCAGTAAAAAATTCAAAAGAATCTGTGTAGCCGAAGGAAGAAGGCAAGGGCAAAGATCGAGGAAGAGAAGCGCGCAAATCCAAGGGGATTGGCGCGAGCAACAAGTAATCTTTCCAAGAATCAGAGGAGGCCCGTCTATCAGCAGCCCTCTAGTCATCACTGCACACATCGCTCATTATGAGGTGTCAAGAGTCCTGGTGGACACCGGTAGTGAGTCAGACATCATGTATGAGCAATGTTTCAGGAAGTTGGATCCAGCAGACCAAGCAAGGCTTGAAGTTGTGAGTGCCCCAATCTCGGGTGTCTCAAACGAAATTATTCACCCCCTAGGTCAGATACAATTCGAACTAACTATGGGGGATGAGAAGCACAAGCGAGCTGAAATTGTCAACTTCCTGGTCTTGCCCATCACTTCATGCCATAGTATGATCTTGGGCAGAGGAACGATTGCCCAATTCAACGCCATACCGTCACCAGCGCATGGCGCGTTGGGGTTCCCAAAACCAACAGGAGTAACATTTGTGTACCGAGATCACTTATGCGCAGTAATAAGTATACCTCGAGAGGGGAGAATGAAGCTTCCAGTGGCAAACAACGCGCCAGAGGAATCGATTCTCAACCCAAAATTCCCAGAACAAACAATCACAATCGGAGCTACGATATCAGATGACACAAGAGTGAGAATGAAAAGATTGCTCACAACGTATATGTCAGTCTTCGCGTGGCAACATTCTGATATGACTGGGGTTCCGCGAGACCTGGCGCAGCACTCTCTCAACACATTCAAGTCCGTGGAGCCAATTGCTCAAAAGAAAAGAGTCATGGGAGACGAGAAGACAAAGGCCATGAATGAGCAAGTAGAAGATCTACTGCGCGCGAATATCATTCGCCCAATACGATATCAAACATGGGTAGCCAATCCTGTGATGGTAAAGAAGAGCAATGGGTCATGGAGAATGTGCATTGATTTCAAGGACCTCAACAAGGCGTGTCCAAAAGATTGTTACCCCCTCCCAAACATTGACATGAAGGTGGACTCTGTGGTGCCGTTTAAGCTCAAATGTTTCCTAGATGCCTATAAGGGCTATCACCAAATTCAAATGGCACCACAGGATGAAGACAAGACTGCTTTCAGAACTGACAAGGGTGTTTTCTGTTACACAAAAATGCCCTTCGGTTTGAAGAATGCACGAGCCACTTACCAAAGACTCATGGATGCAATTTTCAACGAGCAGATTGGAAAAAACTTAGAAGTCTACGTGGATGATTTGGTGATTAAAAGCAGGGAGGAAAAACAAATGCTCAAAGACATCGAAGAAACCCTTCGGCGCCTAAAGGAAGTAAACATGAAGCTCAACCCGAGCAAATGCACATTCGGCGTGGAAGAAGGGAAATTTCTCGGCGTAATGGTCACCAAGGATGGTTTCAAGGTGAACCCAGAGAAGGTGGAGGCTATCCTCGGCATGCCCTCACCATCCACCATGAAGGAAGTTCAAAAGTTAAATGGTAGATTGGTATCAATTAACAGGTTCCTAGCAAACCATGCAAGCAAATCTACCCCATTCATTAACACATTGAGAAATTGCTTAAAGAAAAGCCAATTCAAGTGGACGCCTGAGGCCGAGCAAGCTTTCAGTGAGATAAAAGAATGTCTGATAAATCTGCCTGCGCTCACAGCTCCACTACCTGGTGAAACTTTAACGTTATACCTGTCAGCAAGAGAGCACGCCATTGGCGCAGTATTATTGGTGGATCGCAAGGGAATCCAAACACCAATTTATTATGTAAGTCGGGTGCTGACAGATCCTGAGACGCGCTACACCATCATAGAAAAATTAGTTTTATCACTAACGCATGCGTCGCGCAAGCTTCACAGATATTTCAATGGTCATCCTATTGAAGTCCTGACTGATTACAACATCCAGCAAGTCTTGCGACGTCCCGCGCTCTCAGGAAGGCTGACAAAATGGGCGCTGGAATTAGGGGAGCACACGATCACCTATAAGCCTCGTCCAGCAATCAAGGGACAAGTCTTAGCTGATTTCATCGCAGAAATCCCTGAAGGAAAAGTCAAAGAGGCTCAGCGCGAAGTAGACCCTCCGCAAGCCAATAATGAAGAAAACGTTTGGAGATTATTCACTGATGGAACTTCAAACAACGAAGGGTCCGGCGCAGGCCTCAAACTGGTGGATCCAGAAAATCATGAGTATACTTACGCAATCAGGTTGGATTTCAAGAGCACCAACAATGAAGCTGAGTATGAAGCCCTGCTGGCTGGTTTGCGCATCGCGCACAAGTTCGGAGTTAAAAAGCTAGAGGCTCATGTAGATTCATACCTGGTAGCAGCACAAGTCAATGGCCTTTATGATGCCAAGGAGAACACCATGCCTCTGTATCTAGAGCAGGCGAAGAAACTCACCGAACAATTTGACTTTTTCAGAATCATACACATTCCGCGCAGTGAAAATAAGTCTGCCGACGCGCTAAGCAAGATGGCATCAACCAGCTTCGATCATTTTGGCAAAGATGTCAGGGTGGAAGTAATGAGCAACCCGTTAGTGGGAGCGAAGTCTGTTCTTGTAATTCATACAACACCTTCATCATGGATAACTCCAATAATGGAATTCTTGAAGGAGGGAAAGGTACCAGACGATCGCGCACAGGCGAGGAAGATAAGACACAAGTCGCAGAACTACGAAATGCTCGATGGTACGTTATGTCGACGCTCTTATCTTGGACCACTCATGAAATGCCTAGACGCTGAGGAAGCAAGCTATGTGATCAGAGAGATACACGAAGGAATCTGTAGAATACATGCTGGCCCGCGCATGGTGGTCGCCAAGGCAATGAACGCAGGTTACTATTGGCCAGGCATGTACTTGGACGCGTTAAAAGAGATCCAAAAATGCAAAGCGTGTCAGAGCTATGCGCCAAATACCATGCGGCCAAAGAACAACTTGATCCCGGTGACCTCTGCATGGCCTTTCCACAAGTGGGAAATCGATATTGTGGGTCCCTTACCACAAGCGCCAGGGTGAGTAAAGTTTTTGGTAGTGGCAGTAGACTATTTCACAAAATGGGTTGAAGCCAAGCCACTGGCAAAAATCACAGCCGAGGCAATGATGCAATTTATTTGGAGCCACATCGTATGCCGTTTTGGCCTGCCCATGGAAATCGTGAGCGACAATGGCAAACAATTCACTGACAGGAAGATATCCAGTTGGTTCAAGGAATTGGCACATCAATCAGGTCTTCACTTCAGTATACCACCCTCAAGGGAATGGCCAAGTGGAACGCGCGAACCAAAGCTTGCTGAATGGGCTGAAGAAAAGGTTGGAGGGAGAGTCCCATGCATGGGTCGAGGAGTTACCTAATGTCCTGTGGGCGCACAGGACATTAAGCAAAACCAGCAATGGCGAGTCCCCGTTCAGCCTAACCTATGGAACAGAGGCTATGATTCCAGCAGAGATTGGATGCCCATCCTATAGAGTGCTCATGATGAGTAAGACGGATAACGAGCAAGAAAGGAGGTTGGATCTCAATTTACTTGAGGGACGTAGAGAGGCGGCTATCATCAGTGAAGCCAAATACAAGAAAAAGCTAGAAAAATATTACAATCAGCGCGTGAAAGAATGCCACTTCAAGAAGAATGATTTTGTCCTTCGGAACAATGAAGCTAGTCGCGCAATACCCCCGGGAAAGATGTCTCCCAACTGGGAGGGACATTATCAAGTCTCGGAAGAATTGGGAAAAGGCGCATACGCTTTAAAAGATTTAAATGGAAAGAAGATCCCGCGCACATGAAAAGCAGCACAACTTAGAAAATGTTTCATGTAAAAGTTGTCAAGTTTGTAATCCAGGCTTTTTAAGCCATTACGAATAATGATACGCTCTACTTTTTCTTAATATGTGTTCTATTACCTTTTGCATACATGTTTCACACTTCCCTTTATTAATTTTGAGCAATATGACAACATTGTATTGACATCAAATTAAAAATAAAACAAAGTAAAGCATACATGCGCGAGCTTCAAGCTCAGACGCGTTAACGAGTTTTAACTCTAAAACGTCAGGGCCTTAGCCCAATAATATGAGCCTTAGCTCAAATTACTCATAGCATCCATCCTACATATTGCGCAGCTGGACCATAAAAATACCTAAGCACAACTAAGGCAAAGCACATGCCAAAGCATAGTTGTTAAGGTCTCAGGTCGGAGCCGCGCATGGGATTGTAATGGATATAGGCAGAGTAACACATACTGACACGTAAAGGCTAAAAAACGCATTCATAATTCCCTATAATAAATGCACGATAACGTCGCGCAAAAGAGGAATAATGAAATGCCAAGGCACGTGTCAGCATATTCAGAATATCGCAAAATAACTTGAAATATGACAACTGTTAAGGATTAAGTAAAAATAATTTCCTTACAACCTTGTTCAAGTTTCAATGTGTAAACATACCTTATATTCAACAAGCACACACATGCAATATAAAGAGATGAATTGGGAATGCGCAAGATGCGAGTAAGGGAAAAACAAAATGTCATTCCGAAACATAGAAGTTTACAAATTTACAAATGATGAGGTAAAAACTACAAACACAAAAAAAAAAAAAACAAGAAGGGCTTTTCAAGTCTATATGTCAATATCAGCCTCTTCATCTTCCTCATCATTATTTCCTCCCTCAGCATCTGGCGCAACCCGCTCCTCGTCATCTCCAAACTTATCATAATCAAGCTGTTCGTCTTGAATATAGTCGTCTTCTGTCATGATAGCGTCAGGAGTAGGTCCTTTGGCCACGCCAGAGCCGCTGGCAGAGGTAGCGTTGCCCGCGCCATCATCATTGCCACCAGCCCCTTCACATTCATCAAGTAATTTCTTTAAAGCGCCAAGATCGGGCTGGTCAGCAAGCGCGGCTATCTGCAAGTCACAAGGAATAGTATAAGTACCAAAGATTATGAAAATAACTCAAGTAAACTCATTAAGGTTAAAATACCTGCTCAAGGATGGGAATTGGAGTATTCAAGTACTTCTCCCCCACCTCAGCCATGTCAGCGCAGACAGCGTCGAGTTGATAAGGGTAGTCGGATGGATTCTTCTTTAGCATGCCATATTCATAACCATCCTTAAACCCCTCAGCCCGACCCACCAAGCGCGACGCCGCATTACAGTCCATCACAAGGGTCTGAAACTCGTCTGAGTATTTCATGGCATAAGCGCAACGAGTCACACCCTGTGAAATCAGCCATTGACGGTCCTGCGCGAGGGAAGAAACAGACGTCTCAAGAGCAGGGATTTGAGAGTTTAATAACTTAACAGTTTCCTTGACTTGTTCTAGCTCTTCTTTGTCAGACGCTGCTGCCGCCAAGGCTTCATTCTTTTCCGCTCGCGCAGCATCGAGCTCTTTCTTCAGGCGGGCAACCTCAGTCTCCAATAAAGATTTTTCAGTATTAACCTGCGCAATAGTTTGGTCACGCGCCTCCACTGCCAACTCCAGGTCACGCGCTTGACGCGCGTACTTGGCCGCATCTGCCTCTGCCACTTGCAGTTTCTCCCGCGCAGCTTGCAGCTCAAGCCCCCGCTTCACAAAAGCAGCGTTGGAACTTGCCCGGTTCTCGCTAAGTTCTGCTTGGAGTTTCTCAGCTTTCTCTCGGGCATCAGAAAGATTCCAAGCAGAAATCTTAGCCTCTTGCTTGGCCTCCGCAAGGGCATCACGTACCTTTATATAATCATTGCGAAGCTCTTGGAAGGCAGCAAAAAACGCAGACCCAGCAAAAAGGTGGTCATTAAGCAAATCCACGCGAGCGCGGTCCTCTTGAAACCTCCTTTCAGCTGGAGGAACAGAGTGAGCCCAAAAGTCTTCACATACGCCCAAGGATTGGAATGAGCTCTCTTCAGTGATACTCCAGCTCGGGCAGTATATGTGATCGGCTCCCTACAAACACAAAGCAACGCAAAGAAACGTTTTAGTTATCTAAACACTAACTTGGAAGTCTGCACAGCGGAGAAAAATAAACTTATACCTGAGGAGAACAGGCAGAAAGATTAGCGCCAGCTGATGAGCTCCTGCCTGCCCCATGAGAAAAAGGCTCCGCCACAAAATCTCGTGGCGCTATATGGCTTACGCGGCCACCATCAGAATTTTCAAAATTAACCTCCTCATCATCCTCTATAACAGGTCTCTTCTCCTGCGACTTGGAAGAATCAAAAATAGTCTCACGAGGAGGGCTGCGCGCAGGAGGAGGTGAGGGAGGTCTTGACGCTGTTAGAGCAGCGCGAAAAATAGTCTCCTGCTCCTTAGTGATCCCAATGAGGGGAGATTCAGTACTTGTTGGAGCAGGAGCAGAACTAACGGCGCCAGCGCTAGCAGTGCCACCAGCAGCTTGTGTGCCAGCTATAATTCCTATGAAAAAACCAACAAGGAGAAATGATTCATGACTTGAACTAAAGGAAAAAATCAGACAATCAAAGCGCAATAAATACCTTGGTGCACCGCAGTCCGCGAATTAAGCATCGCCATGAAGTCCATTTTCCCCCTTTTTGAGGGCAAAACAGAGGACTTCAAAACAACCTTCGGCATAGCCTTGGCACCTTGCGGCGCCTGAGGTTGAGCCACCAACGTTGCCGGCTCTACAAACATTTGAGTGAACAAAGCTTCATTAATAACTCTATCGGAATCACGCTCATAAAACCACAAAATATAAACAAAAGTATACCTGTTGGAGAAGACGAAACAGCAGGCGCAGCACCGCTTCCCTTGTCCGCCACGCGCAGAAATGAGGTGGCAGCACCATACCTCGTGTGGATTGGAGGATTGCCCACACATTGAGGCAAAGAAGACGAGGAAAACTTGGAAGTAAAACCCTTGGTTTTCTCAAGCCCCTTCACTTGAGTAGGAGGAAGATTCTGGGCAACAGAGGCATCATCTTTTTTCTGTTTTTTACTGGCCCCTGCGCCAGTCTTGCCTTTATCCTTGCGCTTGAGTTTTCGCGCTTCAGCTTCTTCCTCCTCCCTTTCCTCTTCCACAGGCTCCAACTCATAATTAGCGAGCGCATCTACAATACGCGCAACAGAAATGTTAAAACCAAATTTGGTATTTTAAGGGCCTAAACACAAATACAAGGGCTTACCAGGCGCATAGCTGTCAAAGCAAAATTCTAAGTCGACAGGGATGAACATATCATCGAAGCGATCAGGGAAAGCAACTTCCCCAGCGTTCAGGGCGACAGAGCCACCTTCTGTATGCTCGTCATAGGCGGCGTGGATGTATTCCTTGCTTTCTGCATAAAACAAGACAAGTGATATCAGCAAAACGAATTATACTCGCGCAAAATTAATGCAATGCACAAACAACCCACCTGAGCCATCAACATGGATGACAGGCTCAGTCTCGCTGTCAGTCCACCTCTTGCTCATACCAACCCCCCACCAACGCTTCCTCGCAAATATTCTTGGCGGGGGATGGTTCAGCAGTTAATTTTTTAGCCCACTCGCCTGATGGATTCTTAAGAACGTCATCATCCGCGGGCGTAGAAGTAATCGCGCGCACGGTCATACGAATGGGAATAACACCAGCCTTGATATAAAAGAATTTTTCAGCCCAGTCATGAAGGCTTTTGAAGGCAACAGTGCAGTACTTAACCTTCTGACTGCGCGGTGTGAATGAGAGCCAAGAATCTTGGATTTTCGGCTTATAAAAATATTGAAAGCGCCGAGGGGTGGGCTCCTCGCGCTGAGCTTTGCACATGAACTCAAAATGAGTCATGCGCACTAATCCACAGGGATGGACTTGAGATATATGAATCCCGTAAAATTGGAGGAGCGCACCTATAAACCTCGTCATCGGAAGACGAAGATTACAGTGGGTGAAAAAGTGAGAATATAAAGAGATATAGCCGGCGGGAAGATCCGCCGCCGTTTGCCCGGTCGCCGGGAGCAGACAACCATACTCAGGGAGAAAACCCTGAGAGGCGACGAGATTATCAAAATCAGGTTGTTTCAACTTGCAGGGAATCTCATCCCATCTCTTCACCGCCTTGTTCTTCCCTCCCTCCTCCGACGAGGCCTCTGCAACCCGAGTACCCTTGCCGGTTTTCTTCAAAGTAGACATAACCATTGATTTTACACGGCCTTTACTAGGGGAAATTGTGGTGTCTGGGTTATCAGACATACAATTGCGAATCGAACAATATGGTTACTTTAAGCACGGAATTCAGGGACGAAGACGAAAGCTCTTAATCGGAATGTTAATGATAGGCAAAAGCTCTGAAAATGACAGTGGAGATGAAGAAAAAACCGTTCAAAAGGTTTGGTTTTATAGGCCCAGGGGAGAGAAAGAGAAACAAGTAATAATCAGATCTACGCTCACGCGCCCCCACTCCCAGGCGTAGGCCAACATAAGCGCGACACGTGTTCCTGACACTGCATGAGGAGACGTGAAAGGCCACTGTAGCACCTCGAGCACACGAAAGGTCTGACACATAACGTCTCTATCTCTGATGCATGTCAACACCAACCAACCACGTGCATTGACGATTCGTTTTAACCAAAGGGATGGAATTTTGCGCAACGCGCATACAAGAAAAGAAAAAGAAAAAAACAAGCCCTATTGAAAAAGCAAACTATTAAGTCTAATATCTATCTTACATCGTTCGCGCGAGACAAGACACACATTAGACTGGAGGGGCTTGAAGGGGTATGCACCCGCTTTAACATCTAGCGGGGCGGGTCAACCCACAAGATATAGACAAGAGGCTTGAAATCAGGATGTCATGAAGACACAAAGCCAAAACCTATGCGCAAGCGCATGAAACATCTGCGCGTGGCGCATATCACATACGTGCAAGCGCATGAAACATCTGTGAGAATAAAGAGAAGACCTTGCGCATCCCCGGGATAGGCGCATAAAGGCCGCGCGTAAGCGACACACAACAAATGAGACAATAGTCTAATCCAAATCAGGATAAGGACAACCATGATTGTACTCATCAGGCAACCTTCCAGAAGGTATCTTTTAAGGAATAAAGAATGTGCTGATGTTGACAGCTGCCAATGAAGGGTGGACAACTCAGCAAAGCCCATGTGCCACCACGTGATGGCACATGGGTCAGGTAAAATACCTTGGTCAGAGAATAATCAATGAAAAAGCACCAGGTGTCCTAAGTACACGTGGCGCGAAGCAATAGGAGGAGGCCAAAAAGGCCCTAATTGGGTCTGAGCCCAATCATTGGAAACCCTAATACTATAAATACCACACCACCTCAACAGTGCAAAGGCAGGCAAGAAAATATACTCTAAGTCCTTTACTCATTTTCACATCTTGATTATGCTCTCCTACAATATCTGATTCTCACACCGGAGGGTTACCCCAAAGAGGACCCCTCTGTCCCTTTCTGAGGGATAAGCTCACGGTACTGTACGTTTTGTAGGTGGAAGAACTCGTATCATGGAAAACCATCGGTGATATAGCACACTCGTACCCGAGGAACGTTGATCGTGTACAAGTAAGTCGATACACGCTTCTTCAGCAGGCATAAAAAAGAGAAATCGTAATCAATCAAATTCAAAGTGTAGATTAAATCACTACCTGGTTATTGAGAAAGACGATCGATGATGGTAGTTTAGTTTGGGGTGATTGTTGTAAAATAAAATAAAATAAAACCTAGAAACTATTGATTGAATGAATAAGAAGCCGTGGATACTTTGTTTTTGTTTTTGTTTTTGTTTATCCACACGCAACCCATTTTGTCAATAACCAGATGAGTAGTCACTAGTAAGTGAACCACCATTATTATTATTATATTCCATCATATCCCTGGTTTTCTTACCCTCCAAACTTCACTTCGACATTCACATCCCATCCCTTAAATTTATATTTATGTGAGGAGAGTATGTAAATTATAGAGTGAGGTTTTGAGTGGTTATGAGTGTAAATTATAGGGTGGAGAGAAAAATGTAGTGATTTTTTATAAATTTGGGGAACATTGTTTGCCCCTATTTATTTTTTAATATTTGTTGGATTGGTTGTGAGTAGAGGAGAGAGAAAACTGTAATGATAAAGGTATAAAAAATATTGTTTAATTGAACAAGAGAAAGAAATGTAGTGTTTTTTAGTGTAATTATAGAGATAAAGATGGGGAATGGGATGCGAATGCTCTTAGGTGGTGATCCCCCACATCTGTCATCAAAGAAGTTGGTCCAACATGTTCGTCTAATATTTGGATCGGGCCACATGGTTATTTTGTTGGGATACATCGATTTTTCAAATGTTTGGTCAAGACGCATAGGTTTTTCAAACATTTGGTTGGGACAGATTTTTTAACTTTTGGTTGGACACATAGATTTTCCAAAATTTTTTATCAGGGGACACACAGAATTGTCAAATGTTTGGCCGGGTTGCCCTTGTTTTTGATGACATGTGTTATATTCTTGTTGAAGGAAAAAAGAAAACTCACCGTGATAACTAAACGACACATCACTAACTATGTGTTAGTAGGGACAAAGCTAGAATTGATTCTTTATTAGACAAAACAAGAATCTCTCTCCCAAACAAGCACATTTAGGTGTTGTTTGTTTTTTCAGAGATAAAATGTATGCAGTCTATGAACCACTAATACATCTGTAAAAAAAGAGATAGACCAAACATCTGCAGTCTATAATAAAAAGACTATTTGTTTTTTAACGCCTGTAGACTGCTAAAATAAACCGGTGGTGGTGTATGAACTATGGTAGTGGGTGGTGGAGGAAGATGATAGTGTTAGTGGAGGGTGGTGGTAGACGGTGGTGGTGGTCAACGGTGGGTGGTGGTGGTGATGACGGTGTGGTCGACGATGGTGGGTTGTGGTAGTGGTAGACGGTGGTGCTGGACGGTGATAGTGTTAGTGGACGGTGGTGGTGGCGATGGTGGACAATGGTGGTGGACGGTGGTAGTGGCAGACATGGATGGTGGTGATGGACGGTTGTGGTGGTGGTGGTGGTGGCAGATGGTGGGTGGTGGATGGTGGTGATGGTGGACGGTTGTGGTAGGTGGTAGGTGGTGGTGGCGGACGGTGGGTGGCGATGGACAATGGGAGTTTGTAGGTGGTGGTGTTTAACCCTTTGTAGAACTTAGAAGATTTTAGAAGTGGATGGATAATGTCTGCATCCAGTAAGAGTTCACGCAGAAATTTTTTAATGAAACGTTTTCGAAAAACAAACAGTCTACAAAATGACAATGTCTGCGATTGGTCTGCGCGGCGCAGACAAAAGAGCATCTGCAGACATTTTTTAGAAAAATACAACACCTTAGATATTTTTCCTTTCAAATTTAAAGACAATTATTTTATTTTATTTTTCTAGCAATGAATAAAGAATAACAATAAACTCAAAATGTATTCAAAATACATTCAAAAATATAAAAAGTTAAGCATTCAAAATATATTCAAAAAAATAAAAAGTTAAGCATAAAATCTATTAACATACCTACATTTTAGTACACATGTAGTTCATTCATCACGTAATACTTCTCGATAGACAACATTTGAGGTGTATACCCCGTCTCGTCTAAAATCTTTGACAGGGTGTACTAATACCTTTGTATTTTCCCGTGATATCCCTCTTGACAATGCCACGTAAAGTTGGCCATGTGAAAATACAGAATCCGAAAGATAAACACCGACTTGCGGAATGGTTTGACCTTGAGTTTTGTTGATGGTCATGGAAAAACTAAGTCAAATGGGAAATTGTTTTCTTTTTAGCTTGAATGGGAACATGTCGTCTTCAGAAAGACAAAGAGGGATTCTTGGCAAAAACACTCTTTTTCCTATGTGTTGACCAACAACTATTTCTGCATCAATAACATTATGCTGGAAACCTTTGCATATCAATCTTGTGCCATTACATAGACCATCTGATGGGTCGATATTCCGCAACAATATTATGGGACATCCAATTTTTAGTCGAAGTTTATGAGGCGGTAAACCACTCACAGTTAGTGAGTTTAAGAACTCGATCGGATACAAGTTGTGGTGATCGTCTTCTACTTCATCAAAGCTGTAGTAAACTTTTTCTTCACCTTGAAAAATGTCAATCATTTGATCATTAATCTCGTCAACACTCTCATTTCTTGTTGATAATATTGCTCTTGAGATTATATAATCCGGAGAATAGACATTACTCTGTATTAACGGGAAGATGGCATTGATCAGTTCTTTTATAGAGTTTTCTCGGATGGTGCATGGAATAGTCATGTCATCAGGTATGCGAATAAAGCTTTCTTCGATCGATTCTTCGGTTCCATCTCCAACTCTTAAAAGAAAATTAGAAAACCACGTATCATTTAGTGCTCTCATATTTACGGTCAACCGCATCTTTTTAGTCACAGACCAAAGAGGCGAAATTCGTAGGCTGGAGTCTACAATTTGTGCTCGAGTGCCACATTTAATAACCGGCAACACCTGTCTGAAATCACCTCCCATAACCATTATCTTTCCACCAAATGGGAGTCTAACGCCTATAATCTCTTGCAATGTTCGATCGACCGCCTCAATTGCTTGGCGTTTTGCCATCAATGCTTCATCCCAAATGATTATTTTTGATAACTTAATTAGTTCAGCAGCCCCACTTTGTTGTGTGATGTTGCACATTGAATTGTTATCAAGATTAATAGGAATCTTGAATCTAGAGTGAGCCGTTCTCCCTCCTGGCATATTATAGCTGCAGCACCTGATGAAGCTGTTGCGAGAGCAATAAGACCACGAGAACGAACTTCAGCAAGCAAAGCTTTGTACACAAATGTCTTTCCCGTTCCACCTGGACCATCTATAAAGAACACACCTGGTAAATCATTATCTACGTGCCTCATGATCTCATCAAACACAACTTTTTGGCCATGATTAAGATCATTTTTGTCACGTAAGTGGTCAGCTTCCACAACTATCCCGTACTCCTCTTGTAGCTCGCGATAACCTACATGTTCTAAGTTAACATCTTCTGTTATGTTTGGAAGATCGAGCTCATTAATATCTTTACCCATAGATTGTAGAAAGGTCCTAATTTCAATAAGAACCATATTTTGAACCCGTTCGACACTTTGACAATGTAACCGATAATCTTCAGATAGTGAATCAAAGTGGTCATTCCATAACTTTCGAACATCTCCAGGCGTGCAAAAAATCATTATAGTCGCAAATAACCTTCTAAGAGCCTTGGGAAACTGATATACAGAGGCTTCTGTGAGGCATTGCGATAAACTTTCATCATTCTCTGTTAAGCCTATCTCAAGTGCCGTTTTTCGAAATGTCGTGTACCTTACACCATTAATTGTGCAAAGATCTTCAAAAGAAGTAGGCCCTTAAACATTTGACAATAGTAGGCGTAAAGAGTACCTTTCTCCTTCAGCTGGATTAGCGGATACAATGCGTCCTCTTTGTGCTTTATGTAAACGACGATTCCAACAATGTGTGCTACCATTCCACGTGAAGAGTTTCGGAAAATCTTTATACAAATACTGCCTTGCTGTTTCATCCAATCTATTTGTCTCAAAAAATGCGGTCAACATGGTTCTCTTATCTCTCTCCCTATCAACAATTTCAGACATTACATCGTCATCTCTAAATCTAACCATCTGATTATTAGGGAGATGAAGTTGTAAGGCCAAAACAACGGGATAGATTTGTGAAAGAGTGAAAGAAAATATACGCCACATAGCCTCTGGGGGCGATACATAACGTGCATCTTGAAATCTCTTTATCTCATTAATAACAACCTCTTGGTCATCCGGATCAATTTGAATAACCTGTTTGTCATGTCCTTTGTAAACATACTTAAACAAATATTTCACCGATTTTATACTTGAGCAAACCTCGACATTCATGTGGCAATTGAACATCATCAAAAGCCTTTGGTTATACGGGACAACCCATCTATTATCAAGCATTTTTCCTCGTACGTTCACATTTACTCCATTATTTCTCCTTCGATATAATGGATACGCATCGTTTCCTTGGGTTGTCTTTTCATTAAATTGCCTAGGATAACGAAAGCGGTATATTTGAGGATCACCCTGCATACAAGGGCTGTTTGTTCGTAAATGCCCGCAAGGACCATGAATCATGTGCTTGACAACAAGCTCGTGCAATTTGGGAAGCCTTTGTTTGTCAAGAATTTCCGCACACACGACCTTATCATAATGGTCTGGATTATTGATTTTGTGTTGCGAGTTCATGATAATAAGAAAATGTGCATGCGGAAAACCACGCTTTTGAAACTCGATGACATAAACATACGCCTTCACCTTTCCAAGGAGATGTTTCTTAAATAATTATTCCTTAAGATTTTCTAATTTGGAACGAAAAACTCTTGAAACAAGGTCTGGACGATCTTGTGCAGTTTGACCAACTTTTAAATGATCACATATCTCAGGCCACTGAGGGTTACACGTCATTGTTAGGAATAAATCAGGCTTTCCGTCATCTTGAACTATGGTCATCGCATCTAGAAACCGTCGCCGCATGTCGCGAGGCCCTCCAATGAAAGATGCAGGCAACACAATCCGTTTTCCGACTCTGCTTGGACGAGCCTCGCCAGCATTGACGCAATCCACAATTCCTTGGTACAAATCTGCTCTTATCTTAGTCTGGTTTCGTTCACAAAATTGTAAACGTAACGTCTCAAGCTTTATATAAACATCGACAACAAATTGTTGTAACAATCTACCACCGAACAAAAGCACGTTCTCCATAGAACGAATTCGAAATTTGTAACAATAGTACTCTCGCATAGCCACAATTGTTCTACCACTTCGTGTGTTAGCTTCTGAACAATGATTACGATAAAAAAATGATCAATTAAAATAATACATGTTGGGGTATTATTTATAATCTTCACTTAAAAAAAGATATTTAAATTGTTTGTACCTTCAGTTTCTTCATCGATGTTGTTGTGGTTGTTATGAACTTCATTTATTGATACTTCTTGACGTGGTATGTTAGGATGCCAACCCGACTCACCATTAGGGAAAAAAAGAGGATATGACAATGGATCGTAACAACCAAAGTACGGCTGAATAGTCTGAGTACGCTCAGACCTACCGTACACAACAATACTTCTTTTGTACGAAGTGATATTGTCATTACCTTCAACCCAAATACCAGCAACCTCCGATGTTGTTGGTCGGTTGTACACCCTTTGGTCAAGCTCAACTGAAGCATTTAAACTGACACTATAGTTGTCTAGAGGTCCTAGTTCTGAAAGACTTCGAAATGTTTTGACGTATGGGTTTGCAGAAAGAACACGTGTCAACATTGTAGTGATACTTTTATCAAGGTTTGGCCATTGGAGTCTATGATTTAACTCAGTATCAGGATCATAAAAATACAATTGAAGGTACCTAGGTGTTCCATCCCGTGAAACTAATTGGTCGATTTTGTGATAAATTCCTTTATGTGCACGGAACGTGTATACACCATCTCTCATATTGTTCAGTGAATCATCCAGTGTCACACCCATTGAGGCGAAAGAAAAATTGGTGTTATAAGCACTTATGTTTTGCCTAAACATGTTTCCAATTTCATCTTGCGACGTAAGAAGCAGATACAATTCATCAGGAATTTCTGAATTTGCTAACATTGTTTTCCCACTCATACAACAGAAGGTAGCAAATTCAAATTTGAATCGTTTTGCTCCACAATGAGTACATGGACTCTGTTCCTTTAAGACACGATGGTCTCTAGGTATACCATCATAAACAAAATTATACGTATCCTCTTCTGTGTTCCTATCTTGAGTGAATGGTTGAATTTGAGTACCTAAAATTCATTGCATTAAGTAACAACTTAAAAGATGTCAAGCCTAATAAAGAAAGGTTCGTTAAATAAATAGAAACCTTGTGATATTCCAGGTATGACTTCATTAAGTACTGATGGGAGTGTGGTTGTCGACGTACTACCAACGGTTGGAGTTTGTGTAAGTTGAAGACCATTTGAAATAATGTCAGAAAATTGAGGTAGTGGTGTACACGGTTGAATTTGAATACCTAAGAAATTCATGGTATTAAGTAACAACTTAAAAGATGTTAAGCTTAATAAAGAAAGCTTTGTTAAATTAATAGAAACCTGATACTTCAGACATGACTTCATCAATTACTGCTGGTAGTGTTGTTGTCAAAGTCCTATCAATGATTGGAGTTTGTGTAATTTGAATACCATTTGAAATAACGTCAGAGAATTGAGGTAATAGTGTACGTGGTTGAATTCGAATACCTAATAAATTTGTTGGATTAAGTAACTTATAAGATGTCAAGCGTAATAAAGAAAGCTTTGCTAAATAAATAGAAACCTCGTGATATTTCAGGCATGACTTCGTCAATTACAGAGGAAAGTGTGGTTGCCGGCGTACTATCATTGGTTAGAGTTTGTGTAATTGGAATGTGATTCTCTTTGCGTGCAGCATAATATCGTTTATGGTATTCCTTTCGTGTTTCAGTCAAACTGCATGACACATTCTCTTTTGGCAATTGTGTCATTTGACTACCACTGGGTTGTAAAATTCTTAACGGTGTCCTTTGTGTTGAATGTATTGATGAATCACATTGGGAGACATCGCCAATACCAACTTTCGATATTTTGTTATTTTCTTTGCAAGAAGCATAATATCGTCTATTATACTCTTTACGTTTTTCAGCTGACGTTTTTGGTTGTCCATTAGTCATTGTAAATTGATAAACGCCTTGTAAATTAAATAAAAATAATAATTATTATAGACAATTTATAGTCTAATAGCATCATTACATAATGAAAAAGAAAAAAAACAAACAAACTTCTTAAAGCATTAAAATATATAATTTAAATATCAAGGGAAACTCAAACTAAAGACTTAGTGAAACAACGGTCTCGAGAAACACTGCACTCTTATGACCATGGAACCAAGTAACCGGATAAAAACATTTGAAGGGCTTTATGTTCATTACGATTTCAAAAAGCTTCTCTCGATTAGTCATTACAAACCAACTTAACCCATTTGTCATATAATGTGTTATAGAGCACCATAATGACAGTGATATGGGGGGATTGGAGGACATGAGAAGATTTTAATCCAATGCTCCCCTTGTAGCATCCACAAGTCAGTTGACATCTCAGCTAGGCCAGTGGTAAACATGTGAAGCTGGTTTTTTTCACTCACTAAAGTTCCCCGAAAAATTCATGTTGAAGGACCTCTTGGAAAGCTTATCTCCTTAAACTGCTCTGACTTAACATCAAAACAAATTGCCACATTTTTACCTCCAACCCAGCAATCGCAAACAGTGAAATATAGAGTATCACCACATAAAGTACCAGACGACCAATAGAAATTCCGACTTATGTAAGCTTCACATGCAAGACCTTGTAATCATCGTAAGCGTCAATGAACAAACCAATAGCATCAGCAATATCTTCAAAGAAGCCATGGCCATCAGTTGTTGATAAATTCTTGTATGCATTTGTGATTGGATTCCAGAGAAGCAGCTCAGTTGTATGATTCAACCAAACACACAACAATCCATCCAAATTTAATTCTCTGATTAGATGAAACTAACAAGCGGGAACTATGTATCCTTACAAAGTCCTGTTTTGACAGTAGGGCATACCATTCCTTACAAACACATTTCGCATGGCTGACAACCTTAGCTGGCACCCTTGTTAATATCTCGAACACGATTATTTCAATAGAAAGGTCAACCATGGTGTTACCTTGGTTTAGCTAGTGTAGACACCTTATAACTATTAATTACGACATAACAGAGACGATTTTAGGCTAACGGAGAAGACAAACAACATGATATAAGACATGAAAATATTATGCAAAGTAAAATATAGTTCTCGTATACACACATAAAAAGATGGGAGAATTACATAATTCCCCTCATTAAGTTATTAAATTACATATATCCCCAATGTTAAAAGTATAATTACATATTTCCCCTTCTTATATCAAATTACTCATTTACCCTTTATTTTAATTTCCAACACCCATTCTAATTTGCAATGCCCACATACTAACAACTGAAAAGTCGATTCCGGCAAACTCTAATAAAACACAAACGATTCCGGCAGCCGTTTGATTCCGACACCGCTCACACAAACCCCAAACAGATCGTTCACAAACAATTCGGGCGATTACGACAACCGTTCGATTCCTGCATCCATTGACGAAAATGAGGTAGCATTGAACTCCTTGAGTACAGTATGTATTTTAATGTTGTTTTTAGTTAAGAACAAATAGCTAATTGGGTACCTGGTGTCCAGGTCAACGTTGAAACCTGAAAGTCTCTTTTTGTCTAATTTTTTAAATGCATACAATTTTTTTGTATCTTGGAAGCCATCTGCAGTTTAGTTATATTGTTCGATGTTGGTTCACATTTGCATTGCAAATTTTGTTTCATATTTGCAGCTTTTAAATACTTTTTTATATTTGCTAACAAGTAAAAAGCTCGATTTCAATTGGATTTTAGTGTTCGATATGTTCGTCTTAGTACCGACTATCGACCCGGTTTGAGTTAACATTTGGGAGATATGTAATTGATGTTTTAGGTAGGGTATATATGTAAATAGTTTAATTAGTTCATTAAAGGGTAAAACTGTCATTTAATTAGTTAATTTTAATGAAATGGATAAATATGTAATATATGTGGTTTAAGAAGGGGAAATATGTAATTGATTTTTAAGAGTTGGGTAAATATGTAATAAAGGAAATTAAGAAGGAGATATATGTAAATGCCCCTAAAAAGATAACGCGGCATACACACATGCAAACTACACTACTGAAAAGGCAATAAACGCATCACTTCATTAAAAGGGAACAAAGCACACAGACAACATAGTGTTTGTAATAAAGGAAATAAACGTAAACCAACGAATGATTCTAAAAAACAACCACATTTGGCTAAATATTAGGGGACGTTAGCATCTCCAAATCTGTGCATGTAGGGAACTGAGGTGTGTCTTCGATTATTTTCAGATAGTTCTCTTCGATAGTGATCAATCTATCGAGAGTCTGTTCGTAGTATTTGCCCTCGCCTTTTAGATAATTAGCGGATCTTGGTATTTTGACAGGGCCTAATCTGTTGAGGGTTTTGAGGTCCACCAACTCAAACTGTTTTAGACTGTCGTATTCATTTAGCTCGATCGGAGGCCTGCCATCTGTGAATTCTATGATCAGGTTTGTGCTATAGGCATTCATCTTCCAAGTCTTTAGGCAGGTCAGGCAGCCCGTTGGTCTACGCTAGTAAGTTGGAAGCTCGAATTCTCTATTGTTTTTATCTGATGTGTAGATCTTCCAAACTTTGCCTTTCTTCCATATGGTCCATTTCTGACCATGATCTCGCTTGAACGACGCATATCTATTCCATTGATTTTTGCGAAGATAAGATTCGAATGCTGTTGCAAATTTGTCGGCAGATGGATTGTATAGGTTGCGGCCGCATAATCTATCGAGCGCTTCATTGTTTAGCTTCATTAAGTGCTGGACGCTATAAAACTTGACTTGACGTCCAGATATTTTCTTGATCGTGTAGGTTCTTTGATGTGCATCAAATCCCCACCAATAAATAGGGTGCCTTGTGAAAAACTCGTTTTGCAAGGATGACTTAAACTTGACGATTTCCTGCAGATCCGGAATATTGTATGCTCTTACAAGCCTTGGTGGAGATGGAGACCTGAACCATGAATATTTTGTTGGAGTTTTGTGACTGCAAATTTCTTCCTCGGTCATGTTAATCTCTACATCTTCCATATTTTCTTCCACGTCATCCTCCTGGTTTTGATCGTTGTCATTAAAGATGTCAAGATTGGATGTGCTAACAACGCTTGCCTTACTCATGTTTGCAGAACCTACTCGTTTAGCATATGTCAACTTCTTCGGGTGTTGGGGTATCGTTTAGCATCTTTTATTTCGAGTGTGTGTGATCTAAAATATAATCGTTGCAAGAGCGTACTAAAAATGGCCCATCTTATGCTAGTAATTGGATGTAAAAACATTTTATATTTATTTATATGTAATTTGGTAATTTTCAGACATAGTCACCAGGGAATGTGATTTGCAACCTTACATAAATGACAATTTCACTTATATGGAGTTCAAACACTAACTGTGTAATGGAATGTTTCTAGCTTGTTCTTAACAACCTATAAACTAACACATCCAGAGTTGCAAGAAGACTCATATGTTAAAGTTAGGAAACATCATATTGATAAATACTTTAATAACATCAAAATTTTCATCTATAATAATATTCATTTAAGGAAAGAGATCGGATTACTAACACATTCCATCAAGATTTCTAAGAGGTGGGGTTGCTTATATTAACATGACTTATATCTTACCAAGTGGACTTGGAAATCAAGATGGTGAGTATATTGTGATACATTTTTCCATTTGAGGTGTTGGAGAGTGTTTCAAAGGTTAAAAATGCACACTTTTGGATTGAAGCAGTCTCAAAAATTTGGAAATATTGTTTCAAAGCAGTCTCATAAACTAACTTAGCATGTTGATTATGTAATATAGCTTGGTTAGAATCTCATTTCATAAATAATCAAAATTAAACCATGATTAAAATATAAACAGATGTAACCCTAACATTTAAATATGATAAATGCATTACTAAGACATTCCATCCAGATTTCTAAGTTTAATTACCATTCCAATGAAAAGCTCATTTATATCATGAAATAAAAAAATATAAATGTAATATATGCAGCTTAATAGAAAGAATTTAATAGCATCGTACATGAATTCAAAAAGAAATTGAAAGAATACCTCACGTGCAACTGGAAATCCAACTCGTTTCGTGCTCTTGATCTTGAAATCTCCCTAAAACAACACAAAACTAATTAGGGTTCTAAGATTCTATTAAACTACAAGAATAAAACAACCACCAAAATTTTTAACCTAACCTTTGAGATATGACTTGATGATGGTAACTGGTAAGTGAGAGGGAGAACTAGGTCTAACTTTATACCAAAAAACTGAGATTTGAATTTTGAAATGTTGAATTGTGGTGCCATGCTCTTGTTTGCCGATTGCTCAGTGATTGCAGTTGGCAGAATTACTTCTTTCTTGTTTTGGATTGAAGTTGCAGAGGGAGATTGTAGACTGCAGATGTTGTTTGAGGATTACCTGAGATGTTGTGTACAGGCTTGTAAGATGTTGAATTGCTGCTTTTGTGAATCACCAGTTCAGAATGGAGAAGTCGAGAACAGGAAACCTGCTTGTTTAGTATCTTTTTTACTTTTGAATGGAAACTAAAGAGGTTTAATGTTTTTATGATAAATTCTATGTGCTGGTCAATCTCAAGGTTATACCATAATGGGTTGTAACTTGTAAGTTATGTGGTTATGGGTTTGTACCCTAAAGAAAACCTATAAACAAACAAAGTTACGAGTTTTATTAAGCAACCGATAATATTTAAAACTGCATTTTTCTTTAGAATTAAAAAATCTCTTTATCTCACGGTTTTTACAAAAATAACCGATTTCAACATTGTTTTAAGTACAATAAACGAATATCACGACACTAAATGTGTGTTTTTTAATACAGATCATTTAACATCTTGAAATGATTGGTGTGTATATTTTATTAAAGTATTTATGTTAAATGATTTATGGTGTATATAAAATGTCTCAACAAAGTAATAATATTGAGAAATCACGAAAAGAAGTAGATAATCGAAAAGAAAAGGGGAAAGACCCCGAGAAAAAACAAGAAGAAAACATTTCCGATAAATATATGAATCAAATTCAAAGAATGATAAAATAAGCCGTTAGGGCTAAATCAGAAGCTAGATGACAATCTAAACACTCTAAACATTAACAATTCGTTGAACTCTCGTTCAAATACTTCCAAGTATTTTGGGCCAAAGGAATTTCATGGAGACAAGGGAGCTATCACGACTGTTAGATGGCTCGGGGAGATGGAATCGATTGTTATCATAAGCAAGTGTTCGAGTCAAGAGATGTTACAATACTCCGCCCAGATGTTCAAAGGTGAGGCATTGGAATGGTGGAACACTCTGATATTAAGCAAAGGACGTCAAGTACTGTACAATCTTACATGGGAAGAATTCAAGGCAATGTTGATGGCGAAATTTTGTCCAATGAACGAAACCGACCAAATTCAAACCAAATTTCTAAACCATAAGGTCATAAGGACAAACCTCCGAGAGTACAACACGAAGTTCCATGAGTACTGTCGCCTGGTTCCCCAGCTGGTAAACCCTGAGTCCAGCAAAGTCACGAGATATATATGGGGATTGCCACTGGAAATCCGCGATATGGTGAGGTCTCATCTTCCTTAAACTGTTGATTCTGCGATGGAGTTAGTTGGTTATCTAATAGGCGGCCTTGTCCACAACAAACAGGAAGACAAGAAGGTGTCAACGACCAACAATCAAGGGAGAACAGGTGGAAGCGCCCACTTCAAAGGAAATGGTGCAAATCAAAGCCGAACTGGATTTAACTCAAACGCTCCATTCAAGATCTGTAGAAAGCGCCACCGAGGGCAATGCCGACACGTTTCATCTTCTTCAACAATTGTCTGTGATTCATGTCAAAGGCCTGGCCACGCAACGGCCGATTGCTGGAAGAAGAAGATGACTTGTTACAACTGCAAGGAGATGGGGCATCTAAGTTTCGAGTGTCCCAAGAACAAACCCGCGACTGGTGGTGCGGGTGGAAGTGGTCAAAACAAAAAGGGAAACGCAATAGTCTTCGTACGCGACACGAAAAAGGCTGTTGACATGCTGGAAACCATCACCAGTACGTTTCTAGTCAACGATACCTATGCTAGAGTTTTGTTTGATTCGGGTGCCAATTTAAGTTTTATAGATTATAGCTTTTGTAGCCTATTAAACAAACCTTTAACAAAACTAAATAAAAAATAAAACTCTAAGCGTCGAGACTTCTAGCGGCAAAATAGTAAAAATCTCCGAAGCCCTTGAAAACAGAAAAATTCTTTTAGCTGGTTATATTCTGCCTATTCAACTTTTACCAATGACTCTTGCTGGTTTTGATATTGTACTTGGTATGGATTGGTTATCCAACAACCATGCTCGTATCATCTGCAATAGCAAAGCTGTCGAACTTCAAGCCCTGATAAACGAACCATTCGAATTGAAGGGGACAAAGACGCTGGCCAAGTTAGCACAATTTCCATGATTAGGGCTAACAAATGTTTGAATCAAGAACTCTTAGCATTCATGGCCTACGTCACTGAAGAATCAAAACCAAAGGAGATAAAGTACGTACCTATAGTCTCCGACTTTTCTGATGTCTTTCCCGATGAACTTCCTGGAATTCCTCCCGATCGTGAAGTAGAGTTTAGGATCGATCTTATCCCCGGTACCGCTCCGATCGCAAAGGCACCATATCGTCTTGCTTCAACTGAAATGAAGGAATTAAAGAAAAACTCGACGAGCTTATCGAGAAAGCTTCATTCGACCGAGTTCATCACCATGGGGAGCACCAATACTTTTCGTCAAGAAGAAAGATGGATCCATGAGGATGTGCATCGACTACCGAGTATTGAACAAAGTCACAATAAAAACCCGTTATCCACTTCCTCGAATCGATGATCTATTTGACCAACTCCAAGGTGCAAGTTTCTTTTCAAAAATCGATCTTCGTTTGGGTTACCATCAACTCAAGGTCCAATCCGAGGATATTCCGAATTCCGAACAAGGTATGGCCATTATGTGTTCACCGTTATGCCATTTGGACTTACTAATACGCTGGCCGCGTTTATGGATATGATGAATCGAATCTGCAAACCTTACTTAGATAAATTTGTTATCGTTTTCATCGACTACATACTTATTTATTCTAAGTCTAAGGTTGATCATGAAATTCACCTCCGAACCTTACTTGAAATACTTAGAGCCGAAAAGTTGTACGCCAAGTTCTCAAAATGCGATTTCTGGTTGCACGAAGTACAATTTCTTGGGCACGTCATTAACGTCAATGGTATTCAAGTCAATCCTGCTAAAATCAAAGCCATATCGAAGTGGGAGATTCCAAAGTCGCCAACTGAGATCCGGAGTTTCTTGGGTTTGGCCGGCTATTATCGAAGGTTCATTGAAAATTTCTCTCGTATAGCCGTTCCCCTAACTTATTTAACTTGCAAAAATATCAAGTATGAATGGGGAACAAAACAACAAGAGGCGTTCGATATACTCAAACAAAAACTCACCCAAGCACCTATACTGACTTTGACAAAAGGTACTGAGGATTTTGTTGTTTTTAGTGACGCGTCTCATTCCGGCTTAGGATGCGTACTAATGCAAAGTAAAAAAGTAATCGCTTACGCCTCTCGTCAACTCAAAGTACATGAAAAGAACTATACAACTCACGATCTAGAGTTAGGCACCATAATCTTTGCATTGAAGATATGGAGGCACTATCTCTATGGAGTAAGATTTATCGTGTATACCGATCATAAAAGCTTAAAACACATCTTCGATCAAAAAGAGCTTAACATGCGACAACGACGATGGATGGAAACTCTAAACGATTACGACTACTAAATAATTTATCATGAAGGCAAAGCCAACGTTGTGGCCGATGCCTTGAGTCGTAAGGAGCATGAAAAGCCAAAAAGAGTCTGAGCGTTAAGGCTAGAACTTCAAGTAGATCTTCTCGAACAAATCAAAACCGCTCAACTTCAAGCGATAAATGAAAATAATATCTCCGATGAAAAACGTAACGGCACCATTGACTCGCTAGTTAAGGGTGACGATGGTATCCACTCGGTAAAAGGATTTGGGTACTAACCATTGGAGACTTGCGTGAGAAAATAATGAACGAAGCTCACAAGTCCAAGTACATGATGCACCATGGTAGTGACAAAATGTATCAAAATCTCAAACCAAACTACTGTTGGAATGGAATGAAAAAGGACATCACTTCGCATGTGGCGAAATGTTTAACTTGTTTGAAGGTCAAGGCTGAACACAAAAGGCCTTCGGGATTGCTTCAGCAACCCGAACTTCCCGTATGGAAGTGGGAGTTAATAACCATGGATTTCATCACTAAACTCCCGAAAACAACTCGACAACGTAATGCTATCTGGGTTATCGTGGATCGATTAACAAAATCCGTACACTTCATACCCATCAATGAATCGTACTCAATGGATAGGCTAGCACGTATCTATGTAAACAACATCATTGCTTTGCATGGAGTACCGCTGTCTATAATTTCTGATCGAGACAGTCATTTCACGTCTCATTTCTGGAAAAGCTTCCAACAAGCCTTAGGCACCAAACTAAACATTAGCACCGCCTATCATCCACAAACTGATGGGCAAAGCGAAAGGACAATTCAAACGTTGGAAGACATGCTTCGCGCTTGTGTGATTGACTTAGGTGGAAGTTGGGATGACCATTTACCCCTAATGGAATTCTCGTATAATAATAGCTATCACACGAGTATTCAAGCCACACCATTCGAGGCGTTATATGGTCGTAGATGTAGAACGCCCGTGTGCTGGTCCAAAACCGGAGATAATCAATTATCTGGACCCGAGATAGTCCAAGAAACCACCGACAAAATCCTCGAAATCCGAGAACGACTTAAGACGGCACGTGATCGCCAAAAGAGTTACGCCGATGTCCGTCGTAAGCCATTGGAATTCAATGTTGGTGACAAAGTGTTATTAAATGTCTCGCCATGGAGAGGCGTCGTTCGCTTCGGAAAGAAAGGAAAGCTAAGTCCTCGATTCGTTGGACCCTTCGAGGTACTCGAACGAATTGGTACTGTTTCATACCGCTTGCGACTACCCGAGGAAATGCAAGGGATACACGACGTATTACATGTCTCAAATATGCGAAAGTGTTTAGCTGACGAATTTCTATCTATGCCATTAAAAGATGTTGAAATTAATGAAAACTTAAAATTTGTTGAAAAACAAATTCAAATAGAAGATTCGAAAACAATGAAATTAAAAAGACGAACGTTGAAAATCGTAAAGGTCAAATGGGAAGAGGCCCTGAGTATACGTGGGAACTCGAATCCGAAATGAGAAAGAAATACCACCATCTATTCTGAAGAAGCAATCTCTAGGAAGAAATTTATTTCAAGGTGGGAGGATGTAACATCGTGAAAGTTTCGGGTTCAAAACGTCAAGTTTCCTAAGTTAAGGGACCAAAACTGTCAAATTTCAAACCTTAGGATTTAAATTAAAAATTCTGATTTCCTGACCGATCGCGATACGCGATGGATCAGAAGAAGAGACCCATCGCGTATCGCAATGGGTTGTTTGACACTGAGGGAACGTGGCGTGCCACGTGGCACAACCTCCGCCACGTGTTACCACGTGGCAGCACGTCCACCACATGGCGCAACGCCTGCCACGTGAGGTCTACGTAGTGACTGGCCATGGCTACGTCGCGATACGCGACGGGCTTAACCAAAGGGCCATCGCGTATCGCGATGGGCCTCTGAATTTTCCTATAACTAGCAAGGTCCGGGTTTGATTCATTCCACACACCAAAACCTGATCTCTCTCTCACTAGAACATTTCTCTAAACTTTATATATCATACCTCGAAGTTCGTGCCAACTCTCGATCTTTACCTCGATTTTCGTGCCCGTTTCCTCGTAATTTGTGCACATTCCATCGACGTACCAACCAAGAAGGAGATTACAGTTCTCCAACATCATGGCGATTAGTCTCGTAAAGCGTGCCGACGAGTGGTGAAGTATTAGTTTTCATCTATTTACGTGCCAAGGAAAGAGTGACAAGAAGAGTTGATCAAAAAGATAAATAAGGTGAAACGGTGTTGAGGTGCTGCTCGAGTATTTGGGGTTTGTATAAGCCAAGCGAAGGTAGGCATAATGCCCGAATAAAATAATAATAATAAAATATTATAAAGGCTTAATACCCTAAGTCGAGGTTATACTCGATACCTCGATAAATAAAAGAAAAATATAACAAAGTAAAGAAAAGATAGAATTATGAATATATAAATATATATATTTATGTGATTATATTATATGTGATTCTTTGTTATGAAAGTATTATTTAAGTAATAATAACTATTCTTAAATAATAAAGAAAAGAAAAGAATACGTTTATTAGAGAAGAATAAACGTAGGGTTTTTATAAAATAAACTAAAGGTTTATAATATTATTTTCTAACTAAAGGTTTTAAAGTAAAAGAGATTTTGAACTAAAGGTTCATCGAGGTAAAGATTATAAAAGACTAAAGGTCTTAAGCCGGATTATATATCCGACTAACAAATGATTATACTCGTACTATAGGTGCGAGATAGCAATGGGAAAGACCCTCGGACAGTGTTGAAGCCGATCCAAATTGAAAAAGGTGAATACGCCCCATCTTTACAAACTTGTTTTCAAACGAGTCAACGTGTTAAATGAAAAAGGTTTACATGAGACTAAGTGTCTCTAAAACATTTATAAATAAGGGTATAAACACTGGCCTCAGGCTATCGTGTACGTTTGTCTGGATCCTTAAATATGTGATGGGCACATCACACCTTGTCACAATTACGCTGCCTGCGGGGAGTATGACCTTGTGTATACGTATAGGCACTCAACTAGTCAAACGCTGCGGTGTTTGTTGGGGGATCCGAGTGTAGAGACTTGAGTTTATGAATTGTGTTGTTTTAACTTGATTATTCCTAAGCTATGATGGGCCGAGACCTACATGGTCTTGAGGGGTGATTAAGTAAAAGAAAATATTTTTAGCGTCAGCATATTCACCAGCATTCGTTGCTGACGTATTTTCTTACATTTTGCAGGTGATCAAAGTTAGAGCTCGGGATGGCGAAGTGCTCAAGATATCCGATGTCTCGGATTTTTTTGTTAAACTTAGTTTAATGTTAATGGTGGTTTTGTAAAACTTAAACAAGTAATATTTCAAACATTAAACGGGAACTTTAATCCCGTCGTTTGTGAATGTAAATATTATTTAAATCCACATGTTTTCAAGACTTCCTATATTAAACCGTAACTCTGATTTAATTACAAATGTGGTACCAACATATAAGTCACACGCCTAGGCCACGGTCTGGGGTGTGACAATAGATTTTGTAGTTTTATTATTATTGTGTATTAAAAGAACATTTAATTTGTTAATTAGTTTTTATTCTTATTAATATAATAGAAGTTATACTAGTTTATAAATTATATTAACGAAAATTTTATGATCATATGTAAAAGCGAAGTTTTTAAAAATTTATTTTTTATTAATAATGTATAGGTTTTTAATATTTTATACATAAATTTTTGTATTATGAAGTTTTGTAGATTTATTTCTTTTTTATATTTTAAAATGGATAATAATTGGAAGCCGTCATTTGAAAGTGACGCTATAACGATAATAATTCGTCTTGAGAAACTCTTTTCTCGCCTGCTTTATCAAATCATTCGTTTCATTTAACAATTAGAAACCCTAAGTTAATATTCCTCTTAATTAGGATGAATTTTGTTATTAAGCGGAAGTTTTGTAGGTTGTTGAAGGGATTTGTGTTTGTTTTTAGTTTATTTAATCAAACATTTTGTCAATAACAACTTACAACCACTTTTAAAATAATATATTGGTTTTAAATAATCTCAACTAACACCTTTTGGCCACTCCCGATCATAACTAACGAAATGACAAATGACAATCCCACATTTTATCATTATTTTCTACCAATGAACTCTGACTAACGAAATCCTAACGTTGTTAGTTTTCATAATGTGACATTCGTACTTGGCATATATGTGACATGCTTATGTGACATATTGCACTGCCACCATCACCACCACCAGTTTTCTAAAAATATTAAAATATTTTATATATGTTTTATGGGTGAATTTTGACTTCTGAAGTCAAGCCAACAAGTTTAAAAAAAAGATAAACTATTAATATGAATCTTGTTACTTAACTTCTATAATTCATATGGTACTTCAATGAAGCAAATGATAATACAAGCTTTAACCTGGATGGCTTGTCCTGCCAAATATGAAGTTGATATTATGACTCATTTATAAATAATAAATAGTCCATTACAAAGCATGATCACAAAGAAATTGTGTATGCCTGTTGTATCTTCTTTATCAGAAGAATTATATTTTGAGGATACAATTGAGCTAAAATAGCATTCATCTTTTATCAAGGTATTCATAAAATTCTGTCAAGGTTAGATTGGACTGCGCGAACCCGTTAGCATGATTACAAAAACACAATGCAATAAATTTCAGACGACTTTTAACCCGTGTGACCCATATGACCTTTTTAAGATTATGTTTTATTCTTTCTTATAGTATTGTTAATTAGAGCTTGTAAATTTATATAAATATATCTATAGTTATTACTCTAAAAATATACACTATTTATTATAACTTCTAGATGTATTTCCAATCAGCTTACATGCTAATTTAAGCCTATAAAAGAACCGAACATTAACGAACTGTTAGGCTGGAAGTTCATATTCGTTTATTTTTAAAACGAACAAACATGAACATGCATTTTATTTGTTCATTCATGCCATGTTTTATAAACATCTAAATAGTTATATATATATATAGAGAGAGAGAGAGAGAGAAAGTGGTTCAAATAAAAACAATTGTTTTGTGAGAAGTGTGAGAAGGCTTTAAAATAAAAGTACATCACATAAATAGGACACTATACCATGTAAATAGGAAACTATACAACTTTTAGAAACTAACAATCTCAACCACTAAATCTTAAATCCAAGGGTCTACATCTATTCTTATGTTTCTCACAATAATATTGTTTTTACGTTAACACTACCCTATATATATATATAAGATTGATTTCTTTTGAGAACCACTTTGAGTTTTAAGAACTCGAAAGAACTCAACGTAACAATTTTTTTTCGAATTTTTTTACACATGTGTAATACGTAAGTGTAAGTGATGTACAAAAAATTACGGTATTTTTTTTACACACCGAATCGACTTTTTACACATGTGTAACTAACGTTTAAACTTGTGTAATTATCAAAAATACTTATTCTCTCTCCTGCTTCATTTTTTTATTAAATTTAATCTCAGCCAAATATTTCAAATCATTTAATTAAATATGTGATTCAAAATTGAGTTCTTAAAGTTCTTAAAACTCACCATGGTTCTCAAAATAACCCTCCCATATATATATATATATATATATATATATATATATATATATGAAAATAAAAAGGGCTCGTTAAAATGAATTAGGTAAATTTAAGCCACTAGTTTAGATGTGTCTTCTGGATAAATTGTGATGTATTAGATTGTTCATTTCGATTGCAAACTGTTCATTTAGATTTTAAATGAACGAACATGAATGCACACGGACATGCCCTTATTTTTTATGAATGAATATGAACAAAGTAATGATAAGATACCTTGTAATACCAAGGATTCCATTATGCCAACGGCCTAGTGTTTCCCATTTTCTGAAAGACGAAGCTAAATATTTTGGTCTAAATGTAACAAAATATGTAACCCCCATTATGAACGAATCTTAATCAAATACGCTTCATGTTAACACTGGACCGTTTATGTTTTATGACCCGGATCAATTGAGAAAGAAACCAACACCTTAAACTTTAACTTTCTGAACTTATATTAATGCATGAAGATATTTATTTTAGAATTGACCTTGTTTTCAACATGCTTGATATCTGATGATAAAGTAATAGTAAGTTGCTACTAGCTACCCAAAACAACATCAACAATGTTCTTGAAATATGATTTTTTAATCATGTCAACTGTTTCAACATTTTGGATTCTTTTGCAATAGAAAGTTGGTATCACCTACAAGTGATTATTTTATTTTTAGTTTTTTAATAAACATATTATGCTAGTGATCATACTATTGTTGTAACAAAAATAATTATCAAAGGTAAAACAAAGTTGCATACCTTTTCTTTTTACCTAATTATAGATACTTCATTCCCGTCTCATAAAACATGTCTTGCCTCACAAAATTGTATTCTTTGCTCATTTTTGACGAATTTCGCCAAAGATAAAACACACATTTGACACTACAATTATTAAAAGATTAATGTAAAAAAAAGGTTTTACACTACATATTATCAACATACAAAGGCACACACACACACACCCAAGAGCACATCATAAAAACATATTACATATAGAGTAGAAACAACTGACCTTGAGTGTAGTACCAAGACACTCTTATAAGATTACCACTTCAAAGAAATAGCACGCAACTTAAGTTGCAATAACAATTCTCCGTTTATTTATTTATGTACAATACTGCAGATAACACATTCGTTCAATTTAGATACTTAAACTTACAAATAAGTAAAACATGTAGTAATATGGAGTTGAAAGTGAAGTTTCAAATACCAACAATATCATCATCTAAAAAATATATTATTAAAAAAACCATATAAATCCAAAAGTCAAACAAACAGATGTGAAAAAAAAAATAAAAACGTTGCAAATTAAATAAACATCTAAGTTAAAGTGAGTTCCGATATGCAAATATATCAGGAGATAAAACAATTTACAAATCCTTAAAATAAGTTATATCCAATCTTCATAAAAAAATTATTTGACCATGAAACCCAAAGTTTATAGGATTATACCACTGAAGTATTTAAGTAAACTAAAACCAATCAGTATGAAATTAAATTTTGAAAATAACACTTTGATCATTAAAGTCAAACTCCATCAGAATACCCTACTGGGGTGTTTAGTCCAAAACATTAAAGCTATCATATCCAATAATCTAATACTTTAACTTTGAAAGTAAACAAAACCTAATTCACTTCAGCGTGAAGCCTTAGATTAAATTAAACATAAATTTGCAGATCATAATTTTGGAGTTTATCAGTAAAGCATCTAACATAAAATCAAGACGAGTCTGGATATGGTCAAACCTATTGAAACAAAGATTAATAGTTGTAAAACATAGTACTTTTAGCAATAAGATCTTTTAACATCGATATATAACAGTGATAACTTTCTTCTAGATCAATTAGAGTTCCATTGTAACAAACCGCTCCAATCATATAATAATAATAATAATAATAATAATAATAATAATAATAATAATAATAATAATAATAATTGTACATGATTTAGAAGGGTGTTGTGACAACTGCTAAAAATTAGACTAATCTGGTAATTATCTTAACCGTAATCGCATATTAACTAATAAAATAAGTACATAGGAATAATATTGTTAACCAAAGTTTTTGATTTTAGTTAAGTCTTATAATATGAAACCCGAAAAATTTCAATTTTGGTGTGTAGCAAACACTGCACAGTTTGACCTCGGGTAAAGACTTAGAAACAAATAAATTCATAAACGTGCCTAAATGACTTCGAAAAATTAAAATTTATATTAGGATATTAGAGATGGTATATAAAATTAATTTTAGAAGGTTCGAATCGCGAAGATTAGAAAATAAGTAACCGAAAACCAGTAGAGGACACCGTAAGAACCCGACATCAAGTTTTTCAGAAAATTAAGTTTTTAGGCAGACATTGACTATAATCTAGTTTTGCTCAAAGTCTGACGAAAATTATCGAATACGGACTTCGTTTGTCTAGGTAAATTACGCGTACGTTAAACCTTAACACCTAAACAATACAATATATATAATTATTTACCAACCCCTTCCACTCCCTCCCTCCTATTTCGGCCAACACCCACACACACACCCAACCCCACCTCCCAAACCCTCCACTCACATTATTATCCTACACACACTAATGATTGCATTATTACTTGGAAACATTTGAGATACTACAACACACCACCCTATATGCACAACTCATCAACCTATCCCTCTCTTCCTCTCCTCTATAACCGACCACCCACACCACCATTTCACCATCTCACCATTTCAAAAATAATACACACACAACACTTGGATTGGGAGATTTGATGGAAGGTTAAACAAGTAACAAGGATTAAGAAGCCAAGGAAAAGATTACAAGTTAGCATAAGCACAACTTTCATTCCCTTAGTTACCAAAATCGAAAATCTAAGGTAACCTACCTTAATATTGGACATATTAGTTATATTGTAGTGTTTAAAGCTTGATTTTAGTATATTTGGTGATGTGCATGCAAGTTTGATATGGTTATGTGCATGCATGTGTGTGCCGTGAGTTTGTATGTGAATGTAGGAAATGGGTTTAGTTGATTATAAGATTGGATATGGTCACATAATAGCTTGCATTAAATTGTCCATATTAAATTTACTTGAGTTTGTTGAATAAATGAGTTTGAGTATTGATTTAAAGGTGAAAGTAAGTGTGCTTAAGGTTGAAAGATTGAAAATGGATTATGGGTAAACATACCCACATGAGCCGTGGGTTATGGTTTGGGTTTATGGTTTGCATTTGTTAACTAGTTACTTGTTCAATGGTTAAGAGATGATTGTTAAATTTGAAATCCACTTAGTTGATTTATTAAAAGTTACTTGAAAAGTTGTTAAGTAATGTTTAATGATAAGTTTGAAAAGTGAAAGTAAACTGATAATGGAATCTTGTAAAAATGGTGTAGAGATTTTGCCATTTAACTATTTTAAAAAGTTAACTTACACATGCACATGATCCAAATACTTGATTTAAAGTGAATACTTGTCTTGTATTGATTTTGTGTTAATTGAATATGACATATAGAATGGAATAAAATAAACTAGTAACACTAGGATGTCATGAAATTTGGTATAATAAATAAGCTAGAATTTGGTGTTAAGACTTACTAATAAAACAAACTTTTTGAAATTTTATAAGATGTTTAATAATTTGGTTTAATTAGTAAACATAAGATTGTGTAAATAAATAAAGACTTGGGGCGAAGCTATGTGGGGACCGGGGGTGGCCCCGGCCACTGCCGTTTTCTCCGCTAATAGGGTAAATTTCGCAATTTTTATCGAAAATTTTTATAGGTATTAAGCGCGGTCACCCCAATGTATTTTTCCAAAATGCCACCAGTCACTACTGATTTTTTTTAAATATAATACCCCATCGTTTGTTTTTTTTCTAAAACTTCGTAATATTTATAAACAAAAGTTACAAAATAGTAGTTGAATATTAAAAGATTTGTTTTTATAAATATTTTAGGTCTTTGCAATTCTTCTTCTAGGTATTCACCCTTAGGGATGAGATCGGTACCGTACCGGTGCCGGTACTGATACCAAAATATTTGGTTCGATACTGGTATTGAAGGTAAAATTTGAGATATACCGGTACCAAAACTCAAAACTTTGGTATCTATTCGGTACCGACGGTACCAAATCTGTACCGATTTCGGTACCGGTATCAATACCGAATTTGCTTATCCCTACTCACCTTTCCTCTCGCATCATCATGAATATTTTAGGTCTTTGTTGGTTAAAAAATTATTTTGTTCATTTTATTGTAAGAACAATTGTTTGAATAATTGAAGAAAAATTAGGTATATAGATGTCATATTGTTTGATCTGACCCGACCCGACCCGAATCACTGACCCGACCCGAATGGAATGGTTGACCCGAAAATTTTTGAGTTCGTGACTTCGGTCACTCCCGTGACTAAGCCCTAGCTACGCCACCGAGTAAACTCTATTATGAAAATTGTTGAGTTGCTATTTGAATTGTTAAATCTCTACTTGAATTAATAGTAACTTTGTTAGTCGACAAAGGGAAAATCTAAGACTATGTGTATAATAATTTGATAGAGTTCTCTATCAAACTAGTTGAATGAGATAAATATAAGTTATACTGGAAAGCTTGAATTGAACAAAAGTTGTTAAAATAACCGAATTGCTAAAGATAGAAACTTTGTTGTTAAAGACTTAAGAATACTAATGTTTAAATGATGATGATGATGGGATGAATTAAGACCATATTATGGGATGTTATGATTTGGAAATTTTGATGCACAAACACCATGTAGAAATTATAGTAATAACATGCTCATTGTGTTGTTGAAAGCTTAAGCTAAGGCTTGAGCATATGTAATTGAAAAATTATTTTGTTTGCATACGTAGTGCTAGATGATCAAACATGAATATGATGCTATATTACTTGTTATTTAGTGTATAATTGCTGTATAAAATGGTTTGGTTTTGACATTATGACTTAAATAGCTTGTCGGTAACATTAACGGTCGAAAAGTTCGACTTTTAACGTGAACCAACATGAGTTTTTGGAACTGTTTTAAAAAAGCTCCTAAAGTCATAAAATTATTATATTTAACCTAAGTTAAAGTATAAGAAAAGGAAAAAAATAGCAAAAATTGAACCAACACGGTTCGTGTCACGAAAACCGACACGAAAATGTTAAAATTGATATTTTTAAGAAAACGGTAACTACAATAAAAACCGTATCATTTTTATTGAAAAACTAATAAAACTTGATTAAAAACTATAATGTTTAATTGTAAGACTTCCGCTGATTATCATTACGGGTTTTCGGGGTGTGACATGTGTAAAGTTCCAGCAACTATCCAGTTATGATTTTGTTATCGGGATCATAAACCTCAAATGATCTTCAATAACTGACAAAGGCATAACGAAAAATAACCCTATCCAGAAATAACCTTTTGAAATTGAATATAATAATAATAATACATACCATAAAACCTTAAAAAAATTAGCGAAAAAACCTAATTAATAAAGAAATATGAATCTTTATAGTTAACAAAGGCCAATCTTAAATATAGAACAAAAGCCAAGCAATTGTATGTATACATATAGATTAGGGGCAATACAACTTACTTATTGAATTCGATTTGAAATTAACACAATAAGAAAAAGACGCCTGCAAAAAAAAAAGGATTCAAAATTAATGCGCAATTAATGTGTTACTGAAGTGATGAAATTGCACCATGGAATCGTTGATTGAGAGGTAAGGTTTTGCAGTTGTGAAGATAGAGAAAGACTTTCAATCCACCATGACCTTCACTCAGCCTTCTCCCTATTTTATTCCACACCAGCGATAAGGTGGGTGTGAGCAAGGTCTCGCAGACAGAGGAAAGAGGAAAATGTTAAGATGATTTGTTATGACCCGTGGGCTATCCAGGTTTCATTAGAAGCCCCATACTCGTCAAAGCGGTTCAAACGCATAAAAAGACTCCAATTACAAATAAATAGAGATGGCAATGAAACCCGAACCCGATGGGAAAACCCGATATAAACTGGAAGGGTAATACCTGACCCATTAGGGTTTGGGATTTCAAATATACCCGATTACTTGGCCCGATTACCCGATAACATAAACCCATTTACCCGATTATATACCCGATATACCCGATATAGCATATTATATTATATATATACTATATTCCAAGTATATTATTTGTCGGAACTTGTTTATGTCATTTATTTGAGATATTTTATCTTTATGGTAACCATCTTTGTAATCGATTAGTTATATTTTGTCAAAACTCGGTAGAAACCTAGAGGTTTTGAGCCGGGTATACCCGACGGGTATTTTATAAAAACCCGATAAGAAACCCGAAACCCGATGGGAAAGCCCGAAACCCGACGGGTAATTACCTGATTAAAACCCGACGGGTTTGGACGGACTTTCATAACCGGGTATGAGTTTGGGAATACCTAAACCCGACCCATTTCCATCCCTACAAATAAAGCAATCTGGTGGCTTGATAGGGGGCGAGGAGTGACCATAGTGCGACACTTAGGATATTAAAAGTTTTGTTCGTATTACGGTGTTATTTTATATTACTTTTTTTCTAATATATATATATACATATAGAAAATTATTCAAATAAAAAAACAATTGTTTTGTGAGATGTGTAAGAAGGGTTTAAAATAAAGTAAACCACCTAAATAGGACACTATACCATGTAAATAGGAAACTATACAACTTTTAGAAACTACCAATCTCAACCACTAGATCTTAGATCCAAGGGTTCACATCCATTCTTATGATTCTCACAAAACTATTGTTTTTTACGTTAACCCTATCATATATATATATATATATATATATATATATATATATATATATATATATAGGGTAAGGATCCTAAGAACCCTTCGCAAATTGAGAACTTTGAGAACAATTTTGGACCACTAAAAACACCTTTAAAAATATTTTAAAATATCATAAAACAAAAAATAATAACAAATTTAAAAATGTAAAAAAACCAAAATTCTTATATTTCATTCCGGTTTCACTAAAAAAATAAAAAAAACGTCGTATATTACACATATGTATAATTTTATATAATCTTTAGTTACATAATATACACATATGTACAGTATCACTTATCTTAAATTATACACATGTGTACAAAAAAAATGTAAATGTACATATATGTATATATTATACATATGTGTATATAATTTAGCTAAACCGAGTTTTTTTATGAAACCGGGATGATAAAATAAAAATTTTGGTTTTTTTTACTTTTTTTTATTTTTGTGTTTTTTTATTTTATGATTTTTTTTATTTTTGGGTTTTTTGTGGTCCAAAATGGTTCTCATAGTTCTCAATTTCAAAAAAGTTCACTCATGATCCTGATCCTATATATATATATATATATATATATGTATGTTTAGGGTTGGTATCATTTAAGAACTCCAAAAAAGTTAAGAACCTTTAGAAACCCTAAACGACCAAACATTTTTTTTAATTTTTTTTATACATTATAACTATTTAAGAGTAGTTTTATCATCTTTCATATAAATTTTTTTGATTACATATATTAATCACAAGTTACATATGTGTAAAATTTATGTACTAACAAATTTACATAGGTGTAAAACAAAACATAGATATGTATAAAAACTAATTTTCAAAATTGTAATTGTAAATATTAATATAAAAAATGATAAATCTACACTCAAACAGTATTAACATACAAAATTTTTTTATAAAAAATGTTAGTTTCAAGAGTTCCTTCAAGTTCTTAAATAATTTAACAGTTCTGTAATGATACTCATCCTATATATATATAATTTTAATTTTATGTATTGTAAGAAGGGTAATAATTATATACTTAGGATTTGATGATGACAATTGTCTCACAAATAAATTAGATGTTCTAACCCGATTTAAAAGTTATATGGGTTTGGTAAAACTTATGAACCGCTTCTTCTTTGTTTTTTAATATAAAATTGTTTCATAATTATAAACCATATATTTTTAAAAAAAAATTAAATATTAATTTTTTATATATCCCTATTTTATAGGATTTTCATATCAAATATTTGGTGAGATTAATTCTTAATTTAATGAGATGTTTAACCCGTTTAAGGATTGTCTGGGTTTGGTACGACCCATACCCGTGTATTCGGATCAAATGCATGACAAGCCTCCATTTAAAAATCAAACAATCTGGTGGCTTCCATGAAAGAGGGGAGCAACCACATCGGGACACATATGATTTTTGAGCTTTCGTTTATATATATTATAGATAAGATATAATATAATACAATATAAAAAAAGAATAATATAATAAATAATTTTCAATATAATCAATGATTTAGAACGTTAATAAACTATAAAATATTAATTAAACAAAATCTGAAATCAAAATTACTAAATGAGATTTTGTAACATCCTAAAATTTATAATGTTGAATAAAGAAAGTTATGTTAGTGATTTCGCGTTTTTAATTATTAATATCGGGTAGGAGCGGATCAGGGACATGGATTAATTGAGATGGGTTAAATGAGAATGGGATTCAAGGGATATAAATATCCCCTAAACCCAAAAATATCTTCATTTACATCTATTCCTTCACACTTCCAAAACACACACACACACCCCATACACAAGCCGACCGGCGGCCGAGATCCGAGGAGAGAGAGAGAGGCCGAGAGCCGTAGAGAGAGAGACCAAGATCCGAGAGAGAAGAGAGAGCGGTTGGTTGTGATTAAGCAAGGAAACAAGATCCAACAAGCTCAAAAAGGTAAGATTCTTAAACTTTGAAGTTTAAAGATCCAAGCTTTTTAGTGTTAAGTGACCGGAAATGGTCGGGAAGCGTAGTGGGTGATATTGAACCATAGCTGGGGTGTTAAAATAGCTCGAAATGTTGGACAGAAACCAAACAGCAGGCTGTCTGGGCAACTTCGCCTTCATCTGGGCAACTTCGCCTTCATCTGGGCAACTTCGCCTTCAAGCGATGAACTTCGCCTGCAAGCTAAGTTCGCCTGATGAACTTCGCCTGCAAGCTAAGTTCGCCTGATGACAAGTTCGCCTGAGGTTTAAGTTCGCCTGATGATAAGTTCGCCTGAGGTTTAACTTCGCCTAAAGCTAAGTTCGCCTGAGGTTTAACTTCGCCTAAAGCTAAGTTCGCCTGAGGTTTAACTTCGCCTAAAGCTAAGTTCGCCTGAGGTTTAACTTCGCCTAAAGCCAAGTTCGTTTAGAAAATAAATTAAAAATCTAATGAAAAATGTGTTAAGACAGTTAATGGAAATAAAATTTTCCAAGCTGACCTGGCAGCTCGACCCCAGCCAGGGGCTCTACCCCTTGGACCCTGCTAGGGGCTGCCGCCCCTAGACCCCGCTGCCAGGGGCGCTGCCCCCGGACCCCCGTTCGTTGTGGGTCATATAAAGATAGAGATACATTATGAGAAGTGATAGTTAATTGATACGTATACTTGTTATACAGTCAGCCGTGCACAACTGAAGAAAGGGATTACGATTAACGGTGAACGTAACCGTGTTCAGGTGAGTTTCTAGCCCCATTTATGTGTTACGTTTTCGGGGCTGTGTGCATACTCAATATGTTTGTTAATACACTTATCCTAAGAGATAAGTGTATGCCTTATGTGGATAATGTGAAATGTATGAATGATTGCTTGATGGTACGTGAACGATCTTCGGATATTGCACCTACTGTCAGGTTGTAATGCTAAGTTAAGGTAAGTATGATATGTATGCTTATGTGTATGAATGTGATAAAGTTAATAAAAGAAGGAAAGGATGGTTGTATGGTTACGAAAAGGGTACCGAGCCCTAATAATACTCGAGGTACGATGTATGGTTGTATGGTAATGAAGAGGGAATCGAACCCTACTAATATTCGAGAACTAGGGAACCGAACCCTACTAATATTCGAGGAAAGAGGGAAACCGAGCCCTAATAATACTCGTGGAAAGAGGGAAACCGAGCCCTAATAATACTCGAGGAAGGAGGGTACCGAGCCCTAATAATACTCGAGGAAGGAGGGTACCGAGCCCTAATAATACTCGAGGAATGTAGGGCGTAATGCTCTTTATAACGTAAGATATGAAAGTAAGTTAATACAAAAGAAAGTATGAAAGTAAGGAAGTATGAAAGTATGAAAGTATGAATGAAAGAATATAATGTTATGTGAATGGTATGATTATGTGATTATCTAGAACTCACTCAGCGTAGCTGACTTTTAGTATGCACGCAGGTGAGTAGGATGAGGCAGCTCGCTTGAGGAGACACGTGGCACTGAACAAGAGTCTGGCATCTGAAGACTTATGATGTTTTAATTTTAATGTTTTAATGTGAAAAACAAAGGATGTTTTGAGACAAGTTATGAAATATTGTAATGTTTTATGAAAGTTTTATATTCCGCGTAAATGTTTTAATTAACTCTGATATTTAGAACTGTGTTTATGAGTAAATCCAACACGAAAGTAGGGTTACCGGTAACGGGGCCTTACAGATTTTATGAAAAATTTTATGGTAGACCTTCAAACCGGTAGTCAGGGTCGTAAATGATCAAGGTAAGATTTTGTTTGTGTTTCTCTATTAAGCTTTTATCAAACAAACAGACAGACGATTCACGATTACTCTACTAAACGAAAATCGTGTCCATGTTCGACCATTAAGGAATTGAGTTTTTTCATGTCCGTTCGTCTCCATTCGTTAGTATTTAAATGGACACAAATGAGCAAATGAACACTAGCGGACACTAATGGACAAACGAACACTAACAGACACTAATGGACAGATAAACACTAATGCATATTAATGGACAAACAAACATAGATAACTCTAACGGTCAAACAAACAGACATAACTCTAACGGACAAACGAACATAAACACTTACAATTATCATAAATCCACACAAATTCATCAAGAATTCCGAAACTACACATGGTATCCAAAAAAACTTCACTTAACATAGTAATCAAAATATAATCATATCACAAAATGTCTTGGAATTCAAAATCCACAAATCTTCTAGTATTTCATGAGAAACAAGCTTCAACTAATTTATATTTGAGGGTAGATAAACAATATAATAAAAAATATTAATTATAAAATATTAATACGCAGACCTTATCGGACGAACACAGACAAATGCAAACGGACGAACATAACCGGACAAATGTAAATGGACATAAGCGAACAAATTACTAAATGTACACGGACACTATTGAATGAGTGTGGTCTCTGTCCATGTTCGTTAGTTAGGCTTACCGAACGATTTTTTTTTGTTCATGTCCGGTTCGTTTATTAAACGGACGAACATAAATAAACTTCCCACAGAACGGCTCACCGAAAGTCTGGCTCATTTACAACCCAATCGGTAGTCGATTAGTTTAAATATTATACATAGGGGTGGCAAATGGGTTGGGTTGGGTCGAACGGGTCATGGGTTAGAACGGGTAAGGGTCGAAACGGGTTAGGGTCAGAATGGGTCAATTAAAAAAATGGTTGTTTTGGTTTGGGTTGGAACGGGTTATTGTCAACAGGTTCAAGTCAGGACGGGTCCGGGTCGAAATGGGTCTAGGTCGGAATAGGTCAAAACGGGTTTCAGGTCAATTTCTTTTTGGTAGAGCGAAGACAACGAACTAAACGTTTTAGTTTTTTTACTTTTTCTTGTTTATGCAGATCAGTGTCTTTTTATGTGCCTGGTTTCCTGTCATGTCACCAAACCAATTCTGATAACACTACATTCTTACATAAAACGAGTTTTGACCGTGTTGACCAATAACCGGTCTGCTATCTCAAAAGACCCTAACCGATCAAACCAGCTTGGTTATAAGCGAAACTGGTTAACTAGAAAAGAGCCAGTATTTTAATAAAAAAAACATGTTTTGATTAACTTGTTTCAAGCTTGTTCGATGCTCAATGTTCCCAAACCGGTTAGAATCGGGTTGAGACTGGTTTTTTTGGCTGTCGGTTAATAACTGGTTCCAGTGTTTTTGTGCAACACTAGTGTTTACATTGTTGTGTCTTTCATTGAGCGCAAAACTACACAAGCAGCAAGAAAGTCCTCAACACAAGATGACCACAAAAACCATGGTATATCTTTTTCAACTTCAATAAACCACAATCACCAAATATTGGAGTTTCACAATATTATTGTTATTCAAATAAAAACCTGCCTACAGTCTTGTCATCAAGCAGAAAGGAAACAAAAAGCAAAACCAAGATCTGACTCATTTCTCTATTCAGTTTTCTGGTTCTGGTTTTTCAAAGAAGGTCTTCTTCACCCAATCAAATGGCTGCACAGATCACAACACATTTGTTAGATTCCTAAAAAACGTCGCATGTAACATAAGAGACACAAAATCAAAAAGTCAGTCTAAAGAAATTATTACGTACATCCCTAATTATCAAACTAAATAGAAATCAAATTTGAATCAGAAATCGAGAAATGAAAATGAATTGATGATAATATGCATAATCAATATTAATAATAAACGAGGAGAAGAATGAAGAATGGAGGTAATGAACCTGAACGATCCAAACGGCGGCGGCCTGGATATCCGCGGCTTGAGGACGCTTCTTCACCAGTTTCATAGCACCACTTCCTCCGCCCATTGTTTGTCTCAAACCTAGTCGTTTGGTTAAATCGATTATCAATCCAAGTTCTCCTATGTTGTTCTCTACTTTACTTTGTAACCAACCCCTCAAAGTCTTAAATTTATTTTTTCTAAGTTTTAACTCTTTATTTATTTTTTTACAATAACTTTACTTTCAACGTTTTTTTAGCATCCAGTACTATTATTTCTAATGGCCGACCACATCTAATGACAATACCTTTTTTGTCTTTAACAGGTAGATGTTTCTCTAGCTTCTTCGGTAAAAAAATGCTTCACCATGGGTGTAGATGCCGTTTCCAGGGTGTTACCCCTACAAGCCCCCCTAGTTAGTTGATGCCAGGATTTGATCTTGGGTCATATGATTAACTATTGCAACGATTCTCATTACTAGTTTTGTGGGCCCTTCAACTTATGTCATTTTTCTGAATGGTGATTTACAATGGATTGTTTGCGTATATACAAGCTAACATCGCCTATATAACAGTGGCGTCACTTAAATCTCCAACTGTATTACTTTTATATCCAACCATCTTATAGATCCACATGGATGGTAGCTCTGTTATGTTGATGCGATGCCCTTGGCTTGATCATGTTGATGCAACGCTACCCGGCTTTGTTATGTTATTTGGGGTGTTACCCCTACAAGTCCCCCAGTCAATTGATGCGACTCTTTGGATTCTTGTCATTTGACTTGTAAATTAATAAGTGTGTTTTTTTTATTTGCACCATTTGAATTGGTCGATCTGATGGCTTCTATGGCTCAATTTGAGGGCCTTTTCAATTTGGCTCTATGGCTTATATAACTTAACCTATGCGAGTTGAGTAGCCCCTTCTTGGTCGATTCTTTGTATTGGAGTGTTGTCATTACATGTGTGATATTAACAACGCTATTCTTGGATTTGTACGACTTGATCTAGTCTTCCTAAATGCTAGATAGTGGGGCCCTATTTACAATATTACACTTTGTTTATACTTGCTTTGTTGATTAACTTCTTCAACATAACTCTTCACAGTCTTTGTTGATGCTTTATCTTACTTGACTTTTACGTAGATCCATTTTGCCTTGGTTCTCTTTTGCATTTTCCATTTTGAACCTGTCGGGTCTTCCGATGGGTGTGGATGTAACGATGTGATTTTTGACTCATGCCCTTTCTTATTCTTCTTGTAAGTTGGAAGACAAAAACTTTGTTTATACTGTGATGCTTCTTTTTATTGGATGCTGTTATTTTGATCTCTATTATCTAGTAACGTGTAGATTTGCTTTCCTTTGCTACCCCAGACGAAGTTACTTGTGTTAATTATTTTCGCATCTTCCATCGACTTACTCATGCCATTTATCGATACACTTTTTAGAACCGCTTTTCTTCATGCAAAGAGCAGATCAACTATGTTGATCGCTTGTACTATAACCGTGCCTAAATCGGGCCGAACAGTGGTTACATTTTGCCCATTTCACAATTGCCTAACCCCTAGGTGTTTTTCTAGTGAGCTTCTTTTCTTTTATATTAACTGTCGAACAAGTAAGCGACCTATTTAGTTTAGGCCTAGTTTTGTTGAGCTCGTTGTGAATTCCTTTAAAATATGTCATCTCTATGGCTCTGATCACTTTTGTTGTCGAAGTGACATTCGGTAATTCTTTCAGCTTTCTAATCATTTAATATTGTTGTCTAATTAATATATATGGTGATGCTATCGGCTTTGTGATCATTTAGCTTCGACCTTTGACATTACTTTCCTTGGCTGAATTGATTCTTTTAAAATTTCTATTCATATCTCCTTTGTTGAGGGGTTAAATAATATCGATGCATTTTTGCTGAATGCACTAACCTTCTTATTTTTGCCTTTGGGTATATGAATTCTTCTAAACATTCTCCTTTTAGTGTTGGTGAGACATTTGCATGTGCGTTATAGTTGGACTGCCCTGGCGTGCCACTAATTTTGTCGTTTCCGCTCTTTCGAGTATCGTGAATACAACTAAGGCTCTATATTCGATTCGTCGTTGGGGCTTTGGAAACCAACACTCAAGGTATATGCAGGATCTCCCCCTTTGGTTAGTGAAGAATCAGCAGAAGCGAGCTCTCTTGTTTATTCCATGTGTTCACACTTGCTTGGTTGTCTGGTGAGTATTTGTCACCTAAATAATGCTTCTCGTGTGCCCTTTGCTGAAATCTCTTTGACAAGTGTTAATGCTAAAGCATCGGTTGGGTGGTTACCTTACCTTATTGAACGATGGACCATTCTTTTCTTGTGTTAGTAGACTTTGTTACGCATGATGGTAACACCTCTTCTTTGTCGGTGCTCCTTTAGTTTACTCAAAAGGTTTGTTTGTTTTTAGTATCGTAATTATAGAGGCAGGGTACCAAAACACCCAAATACCCTTAAGTATCACCCGCGGGTCATAGAGAAACCTCTCATACACCACCCACGGGACATTTGGATCATCCGCATAACTCGGTAGAAGAGGAACGTCCTCACACCACACGCGGAAGCATTCAGACACCCTTAGAAGTCATTCGCAAGATAAGACATCTGTCCGCCGAAATGACCGGAAGGCGATGCCAACTGGACAACTGTCATGAACTAACTATCCTCTAGAAGAGTATCCACGATTGTTACTTGAAGAATACGTGACTCGCCAGCCAATGAGCAAAGGACACCTGGCTAGGTTGTTATAACCGTGCACATGGCCAGGGTATGACCCGTCCTATCATCAGACGACGCGTGTCCAGGTTGTTATACCCATGCACATGGGACGTATAGCTCAACCTATCACAAAGGGACACGCGTCCAGGCAGTTACCAAGATCTTCAAGAAGAGGACAGCTAGCCCAATCACCTTCCTACATCCTTCGGCTATAAATACCTTGTCAACTGGCATGAGGTATTCATTCATTCACATCCACTCTTATTCACTTATACCTCGACTACACTTAGTCTATATACTTCAGTACTTTCTTCATTACGAACGATACTGATTCTCATGCCGGAGGGTGGTTACAGGAAGATTCCCCCTCTTGTCCTTCTTGTAACCAGACTCACGGTGTCTGTTTTGCAGGTTCCGGTCATTGGACTTCGGGAAGTTGTGCTCATACTGTGTTAGTAGTTATCATATTTTATCCTGTGGACTCAGCGGATCCAGGACCCATACCAGGGGATCGGATCCGTGTTTCTTTATTGGCGCCATCCGTTTTGGTGTTAGAACAACACAAATTTTCGTTGGTTTTTCGGTTCGTTTAAAGTATGAGTAAACTTCCTGAGGGGCCGACGGGAATTCCTGCACTTACGTCACGTGTGACTAACACTGAAATACCTGAAGGCCTTGCCTAGAGTGTTTTTGCACGTGTGACAGCTCCGGGTTCACGAACTACCGAGACAACACCATGTGGTCGTACCCTTGAGCGCGTCACTGCACTAACTGGGCCAAATCCTACCGATTTAGGACACGTAACGGCTCCAGAAGGTTCCAATCTAGGTGATCTTGGATGAATCATGAGGGAGACCCTCCGAACTCGATCGGTATTGGACCCGGAAGTTGATTCCGATGATTCTGATATGGCGAGGTCTCACCGTCATAATTCCAGATCCGGCGGATTATTGTCCCCGGACGAATGGCTTCATGTCCAACAAGAGAACCTGAAAGTAGAATATGAGCGTAGAGTGCGGAATGCACATCTTCACGCCCGTGCTCTGACTTACGAAGAATCTCCCCGGAGATCTCTTTCTCCTCCTCCAACGGTGAGGAGAAGTCAGATCCGCCACAGTCAACAAACCGAACAAGAATTTGTTGAACCACGAAGGTTGCGCCCTCGCCCTCGCATAGACATGCGGATTCCATCTTACTTTGATGAGAATGACAGTTATGAATCAACGTATCACCCGGGAAACTACAGCTTCTACAGGGTGATAGCAAATGATTTCACAGGCAAGGAGCAGTCGTCCGTGGGACGTAATCCGCCACACCGAGTATGATAGTGACGCTGAGGAAGATTTCACCAAGCCATACCGCCCGGAAGCCTTTGCCGAGAAGTCAAAATTTATTGCAAGCAATGCGACAACACCTTTTCCTGTCAATGCTAAGATACCTACATCAGTGGGTAAATACAATGGCATGACTGATCCAAGTGATCATCTCCAAAACTTCGTGGCGGTAGGTGGTGTGAGCGGATGGACGCTCCCTTATTGGTGTCACATGTTCGCATTGACACTAACAGGGGCAGCGAGGGAATGGTTTGAGAAGTTACCTGACGGTCAAATTTGCAGCTGGGATGATCTGGTGAAGAAATTCTCGCAACAGTTCAGGCAGCAAAAGAAACATATGCGCGACCAGTCAGAAATTTTGGATGTTATCCGCCGTGATAACGAATCCATAGACGATTTTATTACCAGGTTCAACGACGAAAGTCTGAACATTGGTGGGATCAGCAAGGACATGCTTCGCGGTGCCTTTCGCAAAAATGTCAGGTGTGACGAGTTGATCCGCACACTCACTGGTAGGGATGGAATGTCGAATGAATGGGACGATATCATGACCGCAACAAAGTTGTTTGCCAACACTGAAAAAATATTGGGGAATAATAATTCAAAACAAAAACTCAAAGTTGAATTTCAAACTCCGAGACCCAATAAACAGGCAAAGGGACCGATCTAGTCAAGACTTCAGCCAAACACGGAAGCATCAAAGCCATTCGATGCAAGATCCCTCATCGGCAACAAGAACAAAAGGGGATTCTTGAGTCGAGGTCCTAACAGGTGGACTCCTCTTTCAAAGACTCCCTTAGAAATTCTCACTACTGAGAACGTGAATTTCCGAAAACCACAGCCACTCACGAGGAAATTATTCCTCGACACTAAAAAACATTGTTCGTTTCATAATGACATCAGTCATAGCACGAACTAATGTAATGCTTTGAGGAGAGAAATTGAGGCGGCTGTGAAGTTCGGGAAACTTGGACACCTTGTGAAAGATGGGAAACCGGGGACTGGTAAAGCTCCCATGCGGGACAACCAGGGCCCATCCAAGAAACAAGTCAAGGACTTAAACGTCCACATGATTCAAGGCGGACGAAAGGTCGGAGGAAAGAAACGGGAATACGACGAGGAAGAGTGGAAGAATGAGCCAGTGATCTTTCCACGAGTCAAGGGAGGTCCTAGAAACAAAAACCCCTTGATCATCACTGCCCTCTTCGGCCACTATCGATCACAATACGTTTTCTTCGATACTGGTAGTACATCGGACATCATGTACGAACAGTGCTTCGAACAACTTGATGAAGAGGACAAGGAAAGACAGAAACCCATCCATTCTCCTGTGTCAGGATTTGGAGGGGAGATAATGCACCCGCGAGGGGTGATATCTTTCCCAGTCACTTTAAGCGATGGAATTCATTCAAGGACCGAGGAGGTCGAATTTTTAGTTTTGCCTGCAACATCGAAACATGACATCATCTTAGGACGAGAGGCAATTGGTGACTTCAATGCTCATCCGTCTACGGCTCACGGTGTGGTAGGAGTTCCAACCAGCACCGGTATAGCAATAATTCACGTCAATCGATATTGCTTTGCAACAGAAAGCTCGAAACCCAGAAAGATTCTAAAACAATCTCTGAGGACTGAACCAGAAAAATGGGTTTTGAACAAGAAGTTTCCTGATCAGACTGTAACAATTGGACCTGCTATATCTGATACAGTAAGGACTTTTCTGAAGCAATTGTTAACAAAGAATATTGATGTCTTCGCATGGCAACTCGCGGACATGACTGGTGTCCCACGGAACTGTTGGAATTACGTATGCCCGAGACACATACTTATACTAATGTGGCTAACTGTGTTTGATCCAAGTCGGGTCATACCCAATAACAAGCTAGACAACACCAAATGTATTCCTTTAGTGATTTGATCATTTAAAAGAATACCGAACACTACGTGTTTAGAAAATTGGTTTTCTAAACAAACACACTTGAGGATTTAAATAAATTATCTGGATAATTTGTTTATGTAAATTAATTATTTAATTGGTTAAATAATTATGTAAATGCATGTACATTTTATAAAACTAAGTTTTATAAAATGAATGGAGATGGTTTTAAAATGGTTAAAACAAAATAACAAAAAAAAAAAAAAAAAAAAAAGAAAGAAGAAGCCGTCCACCCCATGTGGGTGGAAGGTTTTGGTCCAATCAAGTTCAAAGCTTTCTTTTGGTCCATGTGATGCCTCTTTATTAATCTCCACATCCAAGACATGCAAAAAGTGATCTTTCATTTTAGAATTTTCAAGTGTAAAATCAAGTTCATATTCTCTCTTTTTCTCTCCAAAACCCACGGCTCAAAGTGGGCAGAAAATAGGGAGTTTTGTGAGCTAGTTCAAGTGTTCAAAATCCTAGCAACTAGTTGGTGTTGTTGCTCAAAGCTTGGGGTATCAAAAGCTTGAGGGTTTCTCCTTTGCAACCTAGCCATTCAAAGTCATCATCTTCTTCATCCATCTACATCTTCTTATAAGGTATAAGAAGGTACCATTTACATTTTGTAAGCATATTGTTCTTGTAATATTGATCCTTGGCTTTGGGTTTTAGTTTTAACATAAAGGTATGTTTATAACTAGATTTAAAATCTAAGCTTCCGTTGCGTTTTCTAGTTAAATATGGTTAACTTGAACTTTGATAATCTTGTATAAAACCCATCAATGGTATCAGAGCCGGTTACAAGGACTTATGTTTCTTACATGTTCATAGATTTCGGGTTTTTTCATGGGTGAAAAAGGGGTCCGAAATTTTGGTGGATTATACCCCTCATGGATTTGTAAGATCTTGACATGCATGGAAAGATCTTAGGAAACCATTATTAACATTTGGATGTTGAAAATAAAAAAAAAATAATAAATTTCACTTTTGGGCCGTAGCCTCTTGGGGGGGGGGCCGATTTTATTTGGTGATTTTGGGCATTGGTTGCTTAGGTTGCATGCTTAGAACATTTGGTATGTTTGGATGTGTCATAACCGAAACCTAGACCTTGGATGTGTTGATTGTTGTTTGTGTATGTTGATTATGTTTATTATTCAATATGGTTGTAATAATTCATAATCTTAGGCTTGTGTAATTTATTTATTCATAAGTTGGTTTGTAATAAATAGATTAGTTGCATTTTCTTTTTTTAGAAAAATATGTATTAGGATACATTTTGTAAAAATTGAAGATGCAAGAATTGGTGGATTTGGGCCTTGGACCGAAATTTTGGGCTTGTTGGGCCTCACCGGCCCATCATGGGATTCAAGCCCATTAGGCCCATAAATTTCACTCTTGGGCCCAAGAAGACTTTTGGAAGTTTGGAGCCCATTAACAAGCCCAACAAGAACACAACAACTTGGAAAGGATACTTGAAGCATTTGGATGCAAGGTCAAGTGGGAGTCAACATTCCATCCTTGTGTCATGTTTTGTCCCTTAGGTGTGACTTATGACCTATACTTGTTTCGGCTAACAAGTATGGTCAAACTTAGCGGTTCTCGGTTATGACTATATTTTGCATGTGTTTGCTTGGTTGTTTGTTTTACTTATTGTAATGTGTGGTTGATAGATATTAGGATATCCAAACCGTCACATAGGAACGACAACAAGCATAAAACGGGTTCTAATATATATTTGGTAAAATCGCGTCAATTAGTTTAATTAAATGGGTTTATTAAAACTAAGCGATTACTCACATATAATAAAATTGGTTTTATTATAACTTGAACCTTGAAAATTGGTTTTCAAAATCGCCATATTACTAAATGCATGTTAGGATATGGCATAATGTTTTTCAAACTAGAATATTGGAAAACTTAAAATCCCTTTTTCATAATTACCAAGGAAACAAGTCTTACACCATCCTTTTGTATGACACTTAACGTATTAGGGAACTTTAAATGGGATAAAGGTCACCTAACCATTTTGAGCAAACTAATATACTTAGGGTAATATTAACATATTTGTGGGATAAAGGTCACCTAACCACTTGTATGTTAATCTTACATGTTTATACAAGTAGGACGACTTGAATTGGAAACCATGTGATAAAGGTCACCTAAGCATGGGGTCCAATGGTGTTGATGGGATAAACATGCCAACACGAAATAAGGATTTCGAATGGTCCCATACCTCTAGAAGTTGCAAAGGGTTGCAATTGTCAAGATTGACTACCTTGTTAAATCAAATAACGGGATAAAGGTCACCTAACCGAAATTTGATTTATCGTTGGATTCTAGAATTTAATTATTATTTTAAAATTTGGAATAAAAGGGTATTAATAATTAAATTGTTTATAATACTAAAATAAAACTTTGTTAAATTTTGTAGATGGCCGCTAACAATGCAAACACCTCTACCCATAACACCCGTAACCTATCCTTAAGAACCATCCTTGAAAAGGATCGTCTAAACCATAATAACTTTATGGATTGGTATCGCAACTTAAGAATAGTTCTTAAACAAGAAGAGATATCATATGTCTTAGACGATCCCATTCCCGATGAGCCTAACGTGGAAGATGAGGAGGCGTATAACGATTGGGTCAAGTACACCAAAGATTCGGTGCAAGCCTCTTGCCTCATGTTAGGGACTATGATTCCCGAAATCCAAAAGGATTTCGAGCATCATGGGGCATACGACATGATAACTCAATTGAAGGAAATGTTCCTTCAACAAGCTAGAGCGGAACGTTTCGAAACGGTTCGAGCGTTTCATGCATGTCGTATGGAGGAAACCCAAAGCGTCTCATCTTATGTCCTAAAAATGAAAAGCTACATTGAAAAGCTTCGTAGGTTGAATTGTCCCGTCTCTAATGAGTTGGCTACGGATTTGATCCTCAACTCTTTGACCAAAAGGTTTGAAACTTTTGTCATGAACTATAACATGAATGGGTGGGACAAAAGCATTGGTGAGCTTCACGCAATGCTAAGAACGGCCGAAGCGGGAATGGGTAAAAGGGTTTTACCCGTTCTAACAATCAATGAAGGGAAAAGGGGACATAACTCCAACCCCAAAGCAAGTGTTGCTAAGGGCAAGGGCCACGTCCAAGGAAAGGGAAAGAGGAAAGCCATCACGCCCACCAAACCGAAGGAAAAGAAGCAAAAGGTTGCGGCACAAGATCCATGCTTTGAGTGTGGAGAGATAGGTCATTGGAAAAGGAATTGTCCGACCTATCTCAATGCGTTAAAAGATAAGAGGGATGCGGGGCATACCTCAGGTATTATCTTTACTATACATATTGAACTAAATGTTATTTCTTCAAATACATGGGTACTTGATACCGGATGTGGAACTCACATTTGCAATTTGTTGCAGGGGTTCAAAAGAAGTAAACAACTCAACAAAGGGGACATTAGTCTCTTTATGGGCAATGGAGCAAGAGTTGAAGTCCAAGCCCAAGGAGACTACTTGTTAAAGCTTCCAAGTGGTTTGGAAGTAATTTTGAAGAATGTTTTGTATGCTCCTAAGTTAAGGAGAAACATTATTTCCGTGTCTCTTTTAAAACAATGTGGCTTTGATCTTAAATTTATAAATTGTGATATTCATGTTTTGATGAATGGCATGTTTTATTTTAAAGCTATACCCATGAATGGTATATATGAAATAGATCAAAGTGGTATGTCACATAGTAGTTCAATGTACAATGTCAACACCAAGAAACTCAAGAAGGACTTGGGTGATTCCTATCTTTGGCATTGTCGCCTTGGACATATAAGCAAGAATCGCATGCAAACTCTTCGCAAGAGTGGTATTCTAGAAACAAATGAGTATGATTCATTTGATATATGTGAATCTTGTTTACAAGGCAAAATGACAAAGCAACCCTTTAATAAAACTTTTGAAAGGTCAAAAGAATTATTGGGTATCATACATTCGGATGTATGTGGTCCTTTTAGACCAATGACTAGGAATGGTGAAAGATACTTCATTACCTTTATTGACGATTATAGTCGATATGGTTATGTGTACTTAATGAAACACAAAGATGAAGCTTTTGAAATGTTCAAAGACTTCAAAACTGAAGTAGAAAGACAACTCAAGACCACAATCAAAGTACTTCGTAGTGATAGAGGAGGTGAATACCTAAGTGGTATTTTTCAAGATCATCTTAAGAGTTGTGGAATTATTTCACAACTTACTCCACCTGGAACACCACAACATAATGGTGTGTCTGAAAGGAGAAATCGTACCCTATTAGATATGGTTCGATCGATGATGGCTAGAAGCACTTTACCTCTATCATTTTGGGGCTATGCTTTACTTTCCGCTGTTCGCATATTGAATATGGCTCCAACCAAGAAAGTGGAGAAGACACCTTTTGAAGTATGGCATGGAAAGGCTCCATCGCTATCATTCTTAAGAGTTTGGGGTTGTGAAGCTTATGTAAAGCAATACACCCCAAACAAATTAGAAGTCCGATCCACTAAGTGTATCTTTATAGGTTATCCTAAAGATGATTTAGGATATTACTTTTACGATCCTAGTGAGCAAAATGTTATTATTGCTCGAAAGGGTAAGTTCTTGGAAACTAAGTTCCTTGAGGAAGGAACTAATAGTAGAACAGTGAAATTTGATGAGGATCAAGAATCACAAGATGATACACAATTGGTTGATACTAGCACTCAACAAGAGGTTGTTGAAAGTGATCAAGTGGTTGATCAAAACACACAAAACGTTCGCAGATCTGGTAGAATTAGCAATCCACCTGAAAAATATGGATTTTTTGTAGAAGGTTGCTACGTGGTAGATTCGGATGAACCGACCACATACCGTGATGCAATGTCCAAGAATGATTGTGACAAATGGCTTGAAGCCATGAACGTTGAGATGCAATCCATGTATGACAACCAAGTTTGGGAATTGGTTGAACCACCACTCAACTCCAAAGCTGTTGGAAGCAAGTGGGTTTTCAAAAGGAAAACTGATATGCATGGAAACTTGGATACTTATAAAGCAAGACTTGTAGCTAAGGGTTTCACTCAAACTCAAGGGGTTGATTATGATGAAACTTTTTCGCCTGTGGCAATGCTTAAGTCTATTAGGATATTATTTGCCATAGCTGCACATTATGATTATGAAATTTGGCAAATGGATGTCAAGACCGCTTTCCTAAATGGATATCTTGAGGAAGATGTCTATATGGTTCAGCCTGAAGGTTTTGTCGATCCAAAACATCCTAATAAAGTATGCAAGTTAAAGAAATCAATCTATGGATTGAAACAAGCATCTAGAACTTGGAATCATCGTTTTGATGAAGAAATCAAAAGTTTTGGATTCATCAAGAACGCTGATGAGGCTTGTGTGTATAAGAAAGCTAGTGGGAGTATAATTACCTTCTTAGTATTGTATGTCGATGACATCCTACTATTTGGAAATGACATTCCAACCATGGAAAGCGTTAAGGCTTGGCTTGGAAGTAGATTTTCCATCAAGGATCTTGGTGAAGCTGCCTATATTTTGGGAATAAAGATCTATAGGGATAGGTCAAGGCGCTTGATAGGTTTGAACCAAAGTACATACATTGATAAGATCTTGAAAAGGTTCAAGATGGAAAACTCCAAGAAAGGTTTTGTACCTATTCAAAGAGGGACCATATTGAGTTCAGCTCAATGTCCAAGCTCAAAGGGTGAGCAAGAGACGATGAAACAAATCCCATATGCTTCTGCTATAGGATCCATCATGTATGCGATGATATGTACTAGACCGGATGTGTCATGCGCTTTGAGCATGACAAGCAGATACCAACAGAATCCAGGAAACAGTCATTGGATGGCTGTTAAGAGCATATTGAAATACCTTAGGAGAACTAAGGATATGTTTCTGATATATGGATCTGGTGAGGAGGAACTCGCTATAAAAGGTTACACGGATGCGAGCTTCCAAACTGATCGAGATGATTCTCGATCACAGTCTGGGTATGTGTTCACTCTTAATGGAGGAGCTGTCTCTTGGAAGAGCTCAAAACAGGAAGTGGTAGCATTGTCCACTACAGAATCAGAATACATCGCCGCTTCATTAGCAGCTCAGGAAGCTGCATGGTTGAAGAAATTCATTACTGATCTAGGGGTGGTCTCTTCCATTCAAGACCCCCTAGAAATCTTTTGTGACAACGAGGGTGCGATTGCACAAATCAAGGAACCTCGTTCACACCAAAAGACAAGGCACATAGAGCGGAGATTCAACTACATAAGGGATGAAGTTGAAAAAGGAAAGATATGTATTCGCAAAGTTGGAACTGATCAAAATCTTGCGGATCCATTCACGAAGCTCCTAGAAAGACCGAAACATGAGCGTCATGCGAGTGGCTTAGGACTTCGATATTCTAGTAATTGGATTTGATCTATTTTGTATTTACGTTTAAAAGACTTTTGTAATTTAACTCTTTTATATGATTATGGAATCTTGAGTTAAATTCTAATTTTGCATGTTTAATCCATGAATAAGTTATCTTATTCTAAAAGTCCGTAGTCAATCACATTTGTGGGAACAAATATGAAGCAAGACTATTATGAACTAGGATTGGTGGATATTCATAAGGAATGAATATGGAGCATAGGTTTGCTGCCAAAGTTCATAGATATTTGTGGGATACAAATATTGGACTGACCCGCTCTCAATATTACTACATGGAGTCGATTGACTTGATCATTAGTAATCTTGAGTAAAGGAGAATTTCATATTATCCTTAGACCTGAGATGTATATTGGGTCTTGATTTTCACCAAGTATTACACTTTGACTCTCCCCTTCGCTATTCGTAAAAGATGGTACATAAGGATGAGCTCAGGTGGAGTATAAAAGTGATAGTGGGAGGCGTATACAGTCAAGATGGAATTTGTTCCTCTTATGTGTTGAGAGTTTAGATGTCTAAGGCCTGATAAAGTTGAATTGTAAAGAGAATGATCACCTATGTCTCTTAGATTCAACATGACATCTAGTAACAAAGGGATATAATGATAGATTCACCTAAATCATATCAAGTAAGGAACTTGAAGGGATGATGTTATTGAATGGCACTTCGTCAAACACATTAGGGGTGGTGAACTGTTGTTAGGCGGTATTCACCACTTGCATTAATTTTCTATGTATCTCGTGCAAGTGGGAGATTGTTGGAATTACGTATGCCCGAGACACATACTTATACTAATGTGGCTAACTGTGTTTGATCCAAGTCGGGTCATACCCAATAACAAGCTAGACAACACCAAATGTATTCCTTTAGTGATTTGATCATTTAAAAGAATACCGAACACTACGTGTTTAGAAAATTGGTTTTCTAAACAAACACACTTGAGGATTTAAATAAATTATCTGGATAATTTGTTTATGTAAATTAATTATTTAATTGGTTAAATAATTATGTAAATGCATGTACATTTTATAAAACTAAGTTTTATAAAATGAATGGAGATGGTTTTAAAATGGTTAAAACAAAATAACAAAAAAAAAAAAAAAAAAAAAAGAAAGAAGAAGCCGTCCACCCCATGTGGGTGGAAGGTTTTGGTCCAATCAAGTTCAAAGCTTTCTTTTGGTCCATGTGATGCCTCTTTATTAATCTCCACATCCAAGACATGCAAAAAGTGATCTTTCATTTTAGAATTTTCAAGTGTAAAATCAAGTTCATATTCTCTCTTTTTCTCTCCAAAACCCACGGCTCAAAGTGGGCAGAAAATAGGGAGTTTTGTGAGCTAGTTCAAGTGTTCAAAATCCTAGCAACTAGTTGGTGTTGTTGCTCAAAGCTTGGGGTATCAAAAGCTTGAGGGTTTCTCCTTTGCAACCTAGCCATTCAAAGTCATCATCTTCTTCATCCATCTACATCTTCTTATAAGGTATAAGAAGGTACCATTTACATTTTGTAAGCATATTGTTCTTGTAATATTGATCCTTGGCTTTGGGTTTTAGTTTTAACATAAAGGTATGTTTATAACTAGATTTAAAATCTAAGCTTCCGTTGCGTTTTCTAGTTAAATATGGTTAACTTGAACTTTGATAATCTTGTATAAAACCCATCAGGAACATTGCGGAGCATAAGTTGAGGGTAAACCCGATGTTTACACCGATCGTCCAGAAATAACGTAAGATGGGTCCGGAACAAACAAAAGCAATGAATGAGCAAGTTCAGGACCTCTTACAGGCTAGAATCATTCGCCCAATTCAATATCAGACATGGGTCGCCAATCCGGTTATCGTTCCCAAAAGTAACGGGACATGGCGGATGTGTATAGATTTCAAGGATCTAAACAAGGCGTGCTCCAAGGGCTGTTATCCGCTACCAGAAATAGACCTCAAGGTTGATGATGTGGCACCATTCAAATTCAAATGCTTCTTAGATGCTTACAAAGGCTACAATCAAATCCGCATGGCCGCAAGTGACGAGGATAAAACAGCTTTTTGTACCGATCAAGGCACTTTTTTCTACAAAATGATGCCTTTCGGACTAAAGAATGCGGGGGCCACATATGAACGGTTGATGGACATATCGTTTAAAAGTCAAATTGGTCGAAATTTGGAAGTTTATATGGACGACCTTGTGATCAAGAGTGTTGAGAAAGACCAAATGTTGAGGGACATCGAAGAAACGTTCCAAACGCTAAGAGTATCAACATGACACTGAACCCAGCTAAGTGTTTGTTCGGGATGGAGGAAGGAAAATTCCTTGGAGTAGTTGTTACGGATGCGGGCTTCAAAGCTAATTCGGATAAAGTTCAAGCTGTAGCCCGCATGCCCTCTCCTTCCTCCCTCAAGGAAGTTCAGACGCTCAATGGTCGCTTGGTTGCTTTGAATCGATATTTGGCAAATCATGCAGCCAAATCTTATCCTTTTGTCTCAACACTAAGAAATTGCCTCAAGAAAGCACAATTCAGATGGACCGCGGAAGCGGAATAAGCTTTCTTGGAGGTTAAGAAATGTTTGATGGAACTGCCCACATTGACAACACCTTATGTGGGAGAACCTTTAACAATGTACTTATTAGCATCAGACATTGCTATCGGGGCTGTCCTCCTGACGGATAGGAAAAAGTTCAAACACCGATTTACTACGTCAGCAAAACACTGTCAGACCCAGAAACAAGATATTCAATGCTAGAAAAACTTGTCCTAGCATTGGTCTATGCTGCTCGACGCCTCCACAGGTACTTTCAGGGGCATCCCATCAATGTTTTAACCGGATACAAGCTCAAGAACATTCTCAGCAAGCCGGAATTGTCTGGACGATGGGCAAAATGGGCCATCGAGCTAGGTGAACACGCGATAGAATACAAACCTAGGCCATCAATTAAGGGGCAGGTGCTGGCGGACTTCGTCACTGAAGTCCCGTGACACAAAGAGATAGAATGTTTGATTGAACAACAACCCCAAGCACCTCCTGAGCAAGGGCAAATTTGGTCGTTGTTCACGGACGGGGCTTCAAGCAGTGAGGGATCTGGCGCAGGACTCAGGCTAGTCAATCCCGAAGGCCACGAGTTTACATACGCCATAAAGTTAGACTTCAAGAGTACTAACAACAAGGCGGAGTATGAGGCTTTCTTGGCCGGCTTACGGATAGCCAAAAATCTTGGGGTGAAACATTTGGAAGCCCGCGTGGAATCCATGTTAGTTGCGGGACAGATTAACGGCACATATGAAGCAAAGAATGACATAATGGCTTCTTATGTATCACAGGAGAAAGATTTGATGCTCCAGTTCTCCTCATGCAAAGTAATCCACATAAAAAGAAGCAAGAACAAATCAGCAGATGCTCTTAGAAAATTGGCTTCAACGAATTTCGAACACTTTGCTAAAGATATCCGCATTGAAATATTGGACCGCCCGTCTGTCCCGCAACATCAAGTTTTAGTAATCCAAACTGGAGTGGAATCCTGGATGACGCCTATCTTAGCATATTTGTCATCAGGAGTTCTCCCAGAGGGAAAAGCCGTGGCCCGGAAGATAAAGCACAAAGCCCTAAACTCTCAGATACATGACGGTGTTTTATACCGACGTTCCTTCCTCGGACCATTACTTCGATGTGTGGACGCCGAGGAAGTGAATTACTTAATCAGAGAAGTTCATGAAGGCATCTGTGGTCTTCACGCTAGTCCGCGCATGGTTGTAGCAAAATTGATGAATGCTGGATATTAATGGCAAGGATTGCATCTAGACGCTGTGCATGAATCAGAAAGTGTGATTCATGCCAACGTCATGCTCCTAACACGCAACGACCAAAGAACGAGCTCATTCCAGTCACTTCAGCTTGGCCGTTCCAAAAATGGGCTATCGACATAATGGGACCTTTCCCTGAAGCCCCGGGACGTGTCAAATTCTTAATAGTAGCCATCGACTACTTCACGAAGTGGGTTGAAGCCAAACCAGTTGCTTCTATAACAGCAACAAGGGCTAAGAAATTCCTTTGGGAATTCATCATATGCCGGTTTGGCTTCCGCTGGAACTCGTTAGTGATAACGGTACTCAATTCGCGGACAGTGGGCTACAGGAATGGCTGAAAGAATTGAAGATATCTCAAATTTTCACATCTTTAGCCCACCCGCAGGCGAATGGTCAGGTTGAGAGAACCAACCGAACAATTAAGGAAGGAATCAAAGCAAGGTTAGGGACTAAACGGATGGGTTGGGTTGACGAATTGCCCCATGTACTCTGGGCCTTCGGCACCCAAAAGAATTCCAGCAATTCTGAGACCTCCTTTAGTCTAACCTACGGCATAGAGGCCATGATTCCAGCTGAGATTGGGATTCCATCCGCACGAGTATTGCTGATCGATGACAATGATCACGAACTCCAGATGAATCTTGACCCCCTCGAAGAAAGGAGAGAACTAGCATCGATCCGCGAGCACAATTACAAACGCCAGTTGCAAAAGTATTATAACTCGCAGGTCCAAAGGTGTGAGTTCGATGTGGGAGACTTTGTCTTCCGTAACAATGAAGCCTCCGGGCAAGTTGGGTCCAAACTTGGGAAGGACCTTATAGAATTCAGAAAGTTTTATCTAAAGGTTCCTACAAGTTAGAAAAGTTGGATGGGACTGAGATCCCTCGAACTTGGAATTAGGCCCAATTGAAGAAGTGTTACATGTAGTATGTTTCTCTTTTTGGCCTGCGCGCCTAAATAGATTAGCAATTTTATGTAATTTTATCTTTTGTAATTCGGCTTTTGCCTCATCTATGGAAATTTTATTTAAGTCATTTACAACATGTATTGTTATGTAATCCTTTATTGGCATACAAAGAAGATCCTACAAACACTTATATTATGAAGAATAAAACAAAGTGTATCGAATACAAAAAGACTTCTTTATTCATGCAAAAGGGATTACAGAAAAGAGATCCTAATTACAAAAACAAGAAAAATCTATCTATGACGCTGCATCTTCGTGTTCCACGCCCTTTCCTTCAGCATCTTCTTCATTCCCCTCGCCGAGGTCCAGAAGATCCTTTAGCTGCTAAATGCTATCCTCCTCATCTGCAAGCTCAGATATTTGCTTCGCCAAAGAAAACTTTAAAGTGTCAAAATCCTTTGTTTTCTGGACAAGGATGGCAGCAGTATCTCGGCCAGCTAAGACATACTCTTCCGGTAGCTTGGATTCAGAGGCAAATTTATAGCCTTCTCGGAAGCCTAGCTGGTGGCCAGCTTGCTTAGATGCTTTCAGGAGGATAGCAACATAGTTCCCAAGCTTATCACTCGCCCGAACATCGACAATGACCTGTGTTAATAATAAAATATAAGTAATTACAAACACTTAGAATATTTACAAACAAAGCAGGATTCATACCTTGGGAATGCCCTCCGCTAACAGCCATTTCTTGTCCGCCTTGGCTCAGACAAGCTCCATCTTGTGGCCAGCACATTCCAAAGCCTATTCTCAGCTTTTGGCAGCAAGATCAACCAAGTGCTTCTCCTTAGCCACTGAGTCAGCCTGCAAGGTCTTTATTAGCTCAGCCTGTTCATCCAGTTGCCTTTGGAGAACAGCCTTGGCTTCCTCAGCAACAAGGCGAGCAGCCTTTTCTGCTTCCAGCGCTTGTCGGCTCTCATTGGCCTCATTCATGGCCCCGAGAGCCTCCTTCTTGGCCTCCGCCAGATTAATCTCCAGGTCATCCCACTCCTGTTCATCGCCACCTAGTCTCGGGTTATCTCCCGACTGGTGGAAATAGTATTCGCTAAGTGATAAGTGTTTGAGTTTAGTAACTCTTGGCGAATACTGCGATGACGGCGCTCCTTCTCAGCAGGAGGAAGACTCTCCTGAAAATATTCGAAGCATACATCCACGTCGCGGAACGTTGAATCTCGGTGTAAAGACCAACGTGGACGATGCGGAGTAGGATCTTCCTCCTGAGGAGCCGTAGAGGTTCGAGGCCCATGTGCAAACATACTCACACCCCCTTGATCAATAAAATGGTGAACGTTGAAGGAGGGTGACATGTTGATATGATCACCATCATTGCCTTCCTTATTCTTCAAGGGAGAATCGTCCGCCACAACGATTGGTTCCTCGGCGGTGTTAAGAGGAGGAGATGATGGCGGTGGTGGCACCTTTGAGCTCTTCACACCTGAAACGTGTTTAGAAAAATCATTCAGGGCTACTGATAAACGATAAATAGTCGGTCAGAAACACATTTGACCCATAACAGTTAACGAATGGGAGGAACATTAAACGTACCCAAGGAAGGGTCTTCCGAGTCAAGCTGATAGAGGCACGACTCCAAGTCAGCAGCAGGCTTCCGCTTTTTTGACTTATTCGACGGGACAACCTTAGTAGGTTGAGCCTTGCGTTTTCCGGCTGCCTTGGAAGCACCCGCATTAGCAGTTTGATGCCCACCCTCAGCGGTGACATCATCCGGCGCGGGACGCCTACCTTCCGCAGCAGTGTCAACATCGTCTTGATCCACTGCTTGGCTGGACGAGGTTCTCAGGCGGGTTAAACCTGCAGTTGAGTCCACGGCATTAGTAGCATCAACTGGAAAACTTCCTTCGCAAAGTGACGGCTCTTCGCTGGATGAAAATAGTACGATCACTCTGCTGGAAGTAATAGCAGTCACAGGTCAGGGTCGTAGAATTCCCTCACCTTTCTGGATGGACTCTTGAACGTAGTCCTTACCTTTGGCATACATCGCCTCGGAAACTACTGGTTCCGGGCGGAATGCGGTGGGAAATAAGAAGTTAACACTGGTGCATTCCAAAAAGGGCACATCCCTTGGATCAATTGGACGACACACCATCATTCCTCCTTCATGGTCCAGCAGAGTATCGAAGGCGGAACCCTCACCTGTACAAACAATAATAAAAGTCAAAAAACAGACATTTATTAAAGAGAGAATAGGAGTACCGCCAAACTTACTCTTGTTGGTTCTCTCATAATATGGCTCCAAGTCAGGGAACGGTCACAAGCGTCTCATCTTCGCACTCACCATCGCCCCCTCATGTATGGGGTGCATAGGAGTAGGCGTGGCGGTCAAGGTCAAAAACCACGGCAGACCCTCATGAGCAGTGTCCGGAACCACTGGCATGGCATCCTCCGCCTTGCGATAAGTCATCGCGAACGGGATAACATCCTCCCTGATCCAGAAAAATTTTGGCTTCCAGCCATGAAGGCTAGGGATCCATTCCGTACCTATAACTTTCTTCCCAATGGAAGCAAAACTGTACCATCCATCGCGGAAGGTCATTTTGTTGAAAACGGCAAACTTGCCAACTGATGGTTCGAAATTATGAACTTGACAACAGAATTCGAAGTGTCGAATTCTTAACATCCCAAATGGATGGATTTGAGATATGTGAATCCCATAAGTCGTCAAGATCGATTGTACGAATCTCGTCACAGGAATCCGGAAGTTCCCCGTTGTAAAATGGTCAATATATATGGCCATCTTCCTCGGAGGCGGACTGGTAGCGATGGAACCACTTACTGGACGCTCTGGCTCCCATTCAGACGCCAGACCGTACACATTAACGACATCGTCAAAATCCTTACGCTTGACATTCAAAACAACCTCATTAATGGCAGGAGCACCTTTCTTATCCCCAGCCATCAGATGAGATATGATTAATCAGTTACAAGAAGGAAATAAATCAGAAGGTTAGAATTCAGAATGTTTTAGAAAAGACGAAGTCGAAAGAGATAAGAGTAACATGGAAATCACGAGTGACCTATTTATACTCATAGCAATTAATGCGATTGATGGGGTGCCAGAAGAGAGAGAAATCACGGACCGCCAGATGATTGACACGTCAGGCGGGAGATTCAAAAAAGTGCAAACAGGCTGTCAAGGGCGTCATACACGTCTTGTCAGTTGTCCCTTGAAGTTTCTCTCTCCGCCACGTCATCATGATTATCCAACTTTCAAAAATTTCAACTTTCAAGAATATCTTCAAAGGATATTATCACACTCACAAGTATAATGCTCACAATTTTTTTTCAAAAGATTGCTTTCCATTATATCAAAAGACGATTACAATACGGGAAAAAAAATTATTACAAAGGTTTAAAAACCTAGCCTATTCAATCCTACGGATTTGGGGCTACAACATCTTCCGGAGGGGTTAGCGGAGTGTCCTCAGAGGAGGCGTCCTCGGATTCATTGTTCAGATACTCCTTCAGTTGTTGCACACCATCACTGGCCGCAGCAAATTCCGGAAGCTTATTTTGTAGCGTAAACACCAGGCTGTCATGGTCCTTAATCCGCATATTATACTCCTGCTTGATGTCACGGTCATGGAGTGGATGACTTTTCGGAGAAACATTCGTCTGAGCATAGGTCATCCCTTCATTGAAACCTTTCATCCGTCCAAGCTGAGTTGAGGCAGTCTTCAGGTCAACAAAGTTGTCAATAAGCTCTGGACTACTCTTAATATGGCGGATGACCTGGCAACATAAAAACATAAGTTATTTAGGTTTGAAACACGTATAATGGACAACAAGTGAGGAAAACTTACAGAATCAAGCCCCCGAGTGAGGAACCACTGGCGATCTTGCTCCACACGTTCAGCCCTTTCTCGGAGTTCTTGATACTCCTCAGTTGTTCGTCGATTTTCGCTCAAGGCTGCAAGGGCATGGGCTTCCGCCTCTTCGGGAGCTTGCAAGAGGGAGTCATAAGCAGTATGTGTTTCAGCAGCGTTCTTGTCTTTGAGTTCAACATGCTCCCTTTGCAACTTCAGCTCTGCTTCAAGTTCTTGGATTCGAGTGCCTTGAAGAGATACTTGATTTTCCAGAGCCAAATTCTCCTCCTGAGCCCGCGCCAAATCACCCCTTTCCTTCTATGCCTTAGCCCGGGCAGCCTCAAGAAGGGAGTTCTGCTTTTCGCAGGCCTCTTTCCACTGGCAAGCAACGGTAGCATTCCGATCCTTCTCACCCTTAAGGGCAATCTCCGTGTCCGTCTGCTTCCACTTAGCAGTACTGGCCGCCAAACGATGCTTCTCAGCTTCTTTTTTCGAAGCCTCAGTGGTCCGATAAGCTTCACCCAGCTTCTCGCCCATGGTACGCGATTCGCGCAAAATTTCCTGGCTACAGGCCAAAGTATTAGCCAAGGAAAATGAAAGATCAGTGTGAAGGTCATGGCGGGAGCGGTCACGCTGGTGCACCATTTCGGCTGGTGGCACGCAGTGCTTAACAAAACTCATACAGGTCCCGGGATCAGAAAACCGGGACCCATTAGAAATATCCCATGGAGGGACAAACAAATCAAACCTATCCCCCAAGTTAGCATCCCCGTATTAACAGGAACCTGAAGTCTCAAAACGAACGGGGCTGGAGGATGATTGCTGAGGAGGAGGACGAGGCGGAGACTCGTCGATCCTGAAACCCTCCGCATTTACAGCAGGGCCACCCCCCCTGAGAACCAGTAGCATTCCCAGTCTCAAAAAGATAGTCAAACGGACTTTCAATCCCAGACTAGATGACTGGTTCATCCGCAGTAATCTCAGTTGGAGGGGTAGGTGGCCTATCTTCCGTTGTTTTCTCCAGAGGAGGAGACGGTTGTTTATCAGAATGAGGAGTTGGAGTGGGTAACCTCTCAGATACATCATCTCCAAGGATCGATGGATCTGCAAAAAAGAAAAGCTATACTTAGCTAACACTTCAAAACAACACAGTATAGAGAGTGAAATACATACCGTCCACTATATCCATCCACTCAGCAAGGCTGTACTGTGGCTTCTTGGGACGGTGGGTTTTCCTTTTCTTCTTCGAAGACCCCTCTCTAGCCTCCGCAGTTTTTGCACCCGCATCTCCCGCTTGAAAAGACAAGAAAGCCCTTTTCTTCTCCAATTCTGATAATAAATGTGAGACAGAGGAAAATTCAGGGGCATCGTCATCAGAATTCCTCTCCTCTTGAGAGGCAGAAAACTCAGAGGCATCGCCATCATCATCGCTTGATGATAGAATGGCGATCATCCCATCAGAAGTAATGGCGTTAAGTGGAGGAGGGTTAAGAACATACTCACCTGTTTGAAAGGTGGCGTCTGAAATTACAGGTTCAGCCCGCACCTTCGACGGAAAAAGAAATCGGGACTTGGTCTTCTCAAGGATAGGTTTGTCCCCCGCATCACGGATGCTTTTACGGACACACCCCTTATCCTCAAAAGGGCGTTAAGCATAGAAACCCGACATGAAAAGATAAAAAGTCAATCATAAAACGTTTTGAGAAAAGAAAAGGGCAAACAATGGATAACTTACGTTCATTCAAATCAGTGAAAACAGGCTCCATGAATTCATTTGCGCCAGTTGGCGGACCCCTTCTCAACCTCATATCCGATACTTCGATTGGAGAATCCTTGACATGTAAACCAACCGTCACGGTTGGCGAATCGATAGAAGACTGGAAATCGGTCAAGGTGTGGTACCATGTCACGCGTTGTACATACGAATTCATAATGACGAATTCACATTACAGCACGCGGATGCAGTTGGGATAAATGGATCCCGTATGCAGTCAGCACCTTCATGAAAAATTTCGTTATGGGCAAACGGAAATTCCCATAGACGAAGTAATCAGAATACACAGCCATTATTCCAGGCGGCGGCAGGTTGGCTATAGAACCCGGAGAAGGAAATTCCGGTCCCCATTGCCATAAGTCTCAAGAAGCTTCTCGTACTCAGAACGATCCCATGAAACTTCTGTTTCATCAACCTCAGTCTGAACGTTCGACATTATAATAGGATTTGGTGAGATAGCAAGAAGACATACGAGAAATTCAGTATTTTATCAGAGAAAAAGCAAGAAGATAATCAGGAAAACAAAGGCGTTAAAACTTCGAATAAAAGATAACTCCTTCTATTTATACCCATCACAATTAATGCGATGGGATATGAACAGTGGAGAGAGAAAGTCATCGCCTAGTCAAAGACCGCCACGTCACGTGGGGAATTCGAAAAAGAGAAAAACTTGCACAGTCGGGTACAGTGACAGCCGTCAAAAACGTTCCATCACCTGTTCACGCGCCTGCGAGTGGTCAATTTGTCCTTTTTTCATGATTATCTACACCAACAGAGGATATTTTCTACCAAACCTCAAAATTCAAAAACCCCCAAAATACATTAAGTCCAAAATTTCACCCGCACAAAGATTTCACACGGAAGAAACACTGGATTGGGGGGAATTATAGAGGTAGGGTACCAAAAAGTCCCAAATACCCTTAAGTATCACCCGCGGGACATAGAGAAACCTCTCATACACCACCCGCGGGACATTAGGATCATCCACATAACTCGGTAGAAGAGGAACATCCTCACACCACACGCGGAAGCATTCAGACACCCTAAGAAGTCATTCGCGAGATAGGACATCTGTCCGCCGAAATGACCGGAAGGCGATGCCAACTGGACAGCTTTCATGAACTAACTATCCTCTAGAAGAGTATCCACGATTGTTACTTGAAGAATACGTGACTCGCCAGCCAATGAGCAAAGGACACCTGGCTAGGTTGTTATAACCGTGCACATGGCCAGGGTATGACCCGTCCTATCATCAGACGACGCGTGTCCAGGTTGTTATACCCATGCACATGGGACGTATAGCTCAACCTATCACAAAGGGACACTCGTCCAGGCAGTTACCAAGATCTTCTAGAAGAGGACAGCTGGCCCAATCACCTTCCTACATCCTTCAGCTATAAATACCTTGTCAACTGGCATGAGGTATTCATTCATTCACATCCACTCTTATTCACTTATACCCCGACTACACTTAGTCTGTATACTTCAGTACTTTCTTCATTAAGAACGATACTGATTCTCACGCCGGAGGGTGGTTACAGGAAGTTTCCCCCTCTTGTCCTTCCTGTAACGAGACTCACTGTGTTTTTTTTGCAGGTTCCGGTCATTGGACTTCGGGAAGTTGTGCTTATACTGTGTTAGTAGTTATCATATTTTATCCTGTGGACTCATTGGATCCAGGACCTATACCAGGGGATCGGATCCGTGTTTCTTCAGTAATGATTATGATTATGCCCATCGACATAAGAATTTCCAAATGAAGGTCGTACTGCTATGGACAATTAGTGATTTCCCTGGTTATGCAATGTTATCAGGATGGAGCACACATGGTAAGTTAGCTTGCCCATATTGCTCGAATGATTTGGGATCATTCCGGCTTGCATTTGGAGGGAAAGCATGTTGGTTTGATTGCCATAGACAATACCTTCCTCCCAGACACTGTTTCTTGAAAGATAAAGTTAATTTTCTGAAAGACATAATTGTGTCGAAAGTAAGACCTATCCCTGAGCCAACCGGGGAAGAAATATGACAGACAATCAAAGATTTCCCTACTGTTTACGAAGGCAAGCCTTATGGTACCGAAAGATATAGAAAACCACCTGGTTTTGGGGTTACACATAATTGGGTAAAGAGAAGCACCTTCTGGGAACTTCTGTATTGGCGTAAGTTGTTGATTCGACACAACCTAGACGTGATGCATATAGAGAAGAAAGTATTCGACAATTTTTTTCACACAATTATAGGCACAAACAAATCCAAAGACAATATAAAGGCAAGGCAAGACATTGAGCGTCTTTGTAACCGACCTCTTTTACATCTCACAAGTGATAACAATGGGAAGAAGACCAGAATTAGGGGAAACTACACTACAAAAAGACGATGTTAAAAAAGTTTGTGTATGGTTGAAAAAGCTTAAGTTTCCAGATGGATATGCATCATTTTTGTTCTATTAAATGCAGGTGTGTACATCGATCATGTTCGGTACTCAAAATAGGCGTCCTCTTACTCGTGGTGGACGTGCACATTCAGGGAGAAACACTCGTCATGATAGAACATTCCAAGCAACTGGGCCCTTAGTAGTGCTGACACTGTTGCACATACTCCTACTTTGGTTACTATAAGGTAATAATCAGTACACCACTTTAATAGTTGACTTAGATGTTAGCTATTTAGTTTCTTAAGATGTGGATTTTTTTTAACTCCAGTTAGTCTTAATTCTTTTTAGTTTTCTTTATATTTGTAATAAGTTGGTAGTGATGTGTTTGGATGTAATTGCTAATTTCATATATATAGTAATAAAGTTAGCTAATTTGAGTGGTTGGTATATATGATCTCTATATTTTGATAAACATAGCTGGCTATGATAATTAGATCTTTGTGATTCAAAAATGATCTTTGTACCTTGTTCTATCTGTTTCATTTTTTTATTGGACAACATGTTTATTTTTTATTTTGTGTGTTTTATACAAGAGCCCAACAAAGTCACAACTGTAACCAAACCGTTGGTTACGTTTGGTTTTAAACTTAACTGTTCGGATTCGGTGAACACCCATAAAATCAAGTATACATATATTTCTATTATGTATAGTTTTGGAACACATTTCAATGGCTAAAAAGGTCTAAAGTTGAAAAAAATAACTGCAGGGACAACGACAAGGACAAGAACAAGGGTTATCAGCCCCGACATTCAGGTGGGCTTATGGGATTTGATGAACATCGTATCAAATTGGTAAGCTAATCATATTTGTAAGTTTTAGTAAATGGTTTTATATATTAACACTTACTACATTAGCAGGTCGAGCATGAAGAAAAGGAGCAACATGAGCAGGGTCAAAGAGATTAGAGGGAACAACAAATGCAAAAACTATTATAAGACATTATGGGAATATTAGGTACTCCAGTTACTTAATCAGAGTGTAGGTTATTGTATTTATGATAATGTTGAAATTTGAGTATATGTTATCTTATTTGTGTTTAATTTATAAAACATGATTATATTGGATTCTTTATGAATATTTCAGATTTTTTAGCATATTTCAATTAGATTCTGCATCTCTCATATTATTCAGCATATAATAAATAAAATCTGCATATTTCAGATTATTTTAGATTTTTTTTATTTGTTAGTTGTATTTTTGTTGAAAATTGAAAACTATAAACAAAACCTTTTTGTTGGAAGTTTGTTAGAAATAGAAATAAATATTTGTTGGAAATTGTTATAAACATAAATATTAGAAAAGTTATAAATAATAGTATTTGTTGGAAATGTGTTGCTAAAAATAAGTTTATAAAAAAATACTTTTGTCGAAATGTTGTGGGAAAGTAGAAAAAATATTATTAAAATGTATTAACGTTAATATTATTATATTTTGTATTATTATTGATAAATAAATAAACTTAAACAAAAAAATAGTTTTGTTGGAAAATAGTAACAAATTAGGAAAATTAAATAAATTAGGGTTTGTTGGAAAATTGTATGAACGTTGCAACAACAAACATCTGTAGTAATTTTGTTGAAAATGTTGTTGGAAAATTGTTAGAACTCATTTTTCCAACATAGGTTTTTCCCACAAAGTCTTTTTGTAGAAAAATTGTTGGAAAATGAGTTTTCCAACAAATTTTTAACGAAAATCGCCGTAGGAAAACTACTTGTTTTCTAGTAGTGATGTAGTGTAATTTTTCCTGCCCCTTCCGCATTTGCTTGTTATGCACTATTTGGACATATTTTATTTTTAGCATGGTTGCTTCAAACATGTGTTTCTTTTCATTGGAGTGTCACTACATCATACTTTTAATACACTTTATCTGTGTAGTTGAGCCGTTTCAACATTGATTTGATGTTACATACCGTGATTGCTTCAAACATCTTTTCTTTCGTGTTACCATGATATCATTGCTTTGGTTTGGTTGGACGAACCCAGTGTTTCACTTAGCGCATCGACATTCTAGCCTTTTCTTCTTGTTTTGTCCATGAGGAATTCCATTGTTACTAGGAGGTCTTCGTGTAGCTTTTTTACCAACTTGTCATTTTCTACTTCATGGCATAAGGCTAATATTTTTATTTGATCCTCTGCTTCTATAACTTCCATGTAATCTTCCACTGAATTTCTTAATGAATACTTTTTGTGAGTCTTCGAAACTGGTGAGTCTCCCCTTGCTTTAGCTAATCGAACCACTTTCGTGTCATTCATGTTAATATTTGGATGAACACGAAATACCTAGCAGGCATCAACCATTTTTACCATTGTTTCATCATATTTTTTAATTGTGTATGGCCTCTTCATTTTCATTTTACTGGGTAGCTTCGCTTTGTTAATTATTTTGACGAATTTAGATTTAAAGAACAGAACCAACCTCATATGGTCTCGTTAGATTTATGGATAACGTTGTTGTTTCTAATGGCTCGGTTGGTTGTATTTTGGGTGTTTGGTATAAGCAGAGATTAGAACACGTTGGAAAGTAGTGTTGTAGGTCTTGACAACTGGCCTTCATCACCCGTTCGAGACCAATCATTGGAATCTAACACTTAGCTTTGTTTATGAAGCTTTCGTTATTTAAATGCCCAAGATATGCAGAGGAAGAACTATGCATTCTACACTTCTTTTATTTGAAATTCCATACGCATGTGAGCCACAACCCAAAGCGGGGTTCTTGATTTCTCGTTGCATTATCATGTCTAAATATGCTATTAAGGTTGCAAAATTGAAGCAGACTTCTGGTTGTCTTGTGGATTGAGCATTGTCATTTTCACCCTTTGGGTAATTTCAACGAATGCTCCTCTGAAATCAGACCAGGATGGAGTCTCTCCCGGACTACGTTTGATTGAAGATGTTGGTGCGGGATCTTCCAATCCTTATACGGATGTTGTTTTCACTTTGTTTTCTTGGGGATAATTGTACACTTTGCGTACAGTCCCTGTTACCAGAGAACAGTTTGGTACTATCATGATTATCTAAGTTATGGCTTACTATGATTTCTTAAAGGATTTTCTTGGTAGCCCTTTGATATGTTGTCTTTTAGCGAGGCATCACTTAGATGTTTTACCATCACATTTTTTTTTGTATTTTAACATTTTTTAGACGGGCTATCTATTGGATCTGTCATTAGATCTCGAAGCCAGTGATCATAAGTGTTGCTACAACAAAGATAAGACCAATGATAGTGAATGGACTGGTTAGGCTAAAAGGCTTCAAGGGTTCATATTAGCCTAACGCAGGTCGTGGTGTCCCTCTACGTTTGCAAAACGTAGAAGGAGGTTCACTAGTTAGTTGTTTGTTGTTATAGCTCACCGATGATCAAGAACCGTGATGTTTGGGATCGGTTTTGAGATGATGCTCTTGGTGAAGCTATGAAGATATTGAAGTAAGAAAGAAATAAGCTAAGAGCATATTTCTCAAAGAAGAAGAGAAGATTAAGGAGATGATGTTATCTGCCCAAATCTGGTGTGTGCTTAGATGAAGCTAAGCATCTCTTATATAGGTGAAGAGATGTAAGCCCTTTAGTCCAGATGTAACTAAACTAGTTAACCTCTTGTTTGCGTAGAGAGTTGACCATTGTTAGGCGGGAAGCTTTGGACCGCTGGTCCATAAGTAAATTAATATTACTTTATCTGAGTATGTCCATTGCTAAGAGGGGACAAGGATGTGAACAGTGATGTGACATCGTACTGTAGCACGTGGGTGCTTATTTACATAAGTTTGGGCGGGATTTGAAGCTTTTAACCTTTTAACCCTTTTAGCGATAATATATTCCAGCCATTTTATTATTTCCTTGGGCTACCCCCGTCATCATCCCCCCAAGTCAGAGGTATTTGAGGAGTATGCTCAAAGGCTTCTGACTTTTGCGCATATTTTGTTTATTGCTTAAATGCTTAAAGGCTTGAAGGCTTGGAAGCTTTGTTCAGTTTTGGTTGTTTTTTGAATTATTGATGTGACAGTTTGATGTGATTGTAACTGTCAGAATGCGGTTTCCAATAACTGCTTTTTCATTAATAGTTATCAATGAAATAACTATTTACTTTCTTCCAGATTTCTTTAACAATTTCAACCATAAACACCTTCAAGTTTCATTCAATCCATCACCAGGTTAGTTTCGATCCTTCGCTTTTCTTCAAAATTATGGTTGCCAAAGAGGATCTTTCGATCAGTTTTTCCCGATTAACCCAAGAAGAGGTTGAATCGTTCTGTATTGAATGGGGAATAGGGTTAAAGTACAAACCGGTTGCTCCGCCGGTCGATTGTTCGATTGATCATTGTCCGACGGGCTTCAATGCTTTATATTGCCGTCATTTTGAATTTTCCAATCTCTGACACCCGTTTTCAGTTTTCGTTTTGAATGTTTTGGAATATTACCGTATATCGCTCAGTCAAATCCATCCTTTAGGGCTTGATAGGGTATTGCATTTTGAGTTTTTGTGTAAAGCCCTCGGTTATGACCCTTCTTTACTAAGTTTTTGCCGTTTCTTTCGCTTAGCGAATAATGGTGATTGGTACACGTTTGAACACACAAAAGTTGAAATATGTTTGGTTTCCTCGGCGGTTACGACCCTTGGTTCTTGGAAGGACCGTTTTTCTTTGTTTCTGATTCCATTCTTCCATTTAAACCCGTTTGGAGACAACCCGAGGCCGTTCTAAATGAGCCTGAGCCGGCTGAATCGGATTTGAATGAATTGTTTTTGAAACGTATTAGGGAGTGTCTGTCACGTCTTCGTCCTTTTCCCGAACACCTTCTTGTGTTATTAGGAATTAGCAAACTTTGGGATAAGCCTAATCGGGATCCTGTGCTTTTGAGGGATGATAAGGGTATGCATTTATTTATCCCGTACTTGCTTTATTTTGTCGATGCTTTTCCTAATGATTTTTCTTTCTATTTTATAGTTATGTCTGCTTTAGACTTTTTGAAGAGTGATGACACTTCGGACGTTGGGTTTACTGATGTTGCTGCTACTGTTGTGGAGGATTCGGTTGTTCAAAGGAAGGAGGGTCAATTTGAGGATGCTGAGTATGCTGGGGTTACCAACGTTAAAGGGTTCACCAAGTCGTCTGTTCTGAAGTCTTCTACCCGTCGTTCTACACGACGTTTGGTGAAGTCTGTTGGTGCTTCATCTTCTCGTGAACTAGTTGAAGTTAGTGATGATATTCAGGTTTCTGAAGACCAAGGTCCGATTATGGAGGTTGAGAAGGAACAAGGGTTAGTGATTTCTAAGAAGAAGAAGTCGACTGGAAAGAAGGTTGAGATGCCAGTCGTTCAAGGGTTGGACGGGAATGCGGTTTATGTGCCAGAGTGGAATGTCAGGGTTGGGGATATTTTCAAGGATCCCAAAGTTTGTGCCAATGCCTTGGCCCATTTTCCTCTTCCAAGGGTTCGTGATAATATCTCCAAGATGGAAGGTGATTCCTTGTTGTCCAGGTTGATTTTGAATTCTTGCAACGTTTCTGCCCTTTTGGCAGAAGGTGTTACTCGGTTTCGAAAAGGGATGGAGGAGTATGAGGATTTTATGAAGATGAAGGAGGGGATGAAAGCTTCCATGATGGAGATGAAAAAGGAGATTGAGAGTTTTTCGAGGAAAGAGGAGAGTTATGTTGAGAAGATTAATGAGTTGTCTCGCGGTCATGAGATTGAGCTGGCAGGGTTGAAGAAAGCCATGGAGGCTGATAGGGCTAACTTGGATGCTGACCGGGAAGCCTTTGAGGTGCAGAGAAGGGCCTTTGAGATGGAGAAGGAAGGCTTAAAGGCTTCGGTCACCCAGACCTCTGATGACAACAAGTTGCTGATTGAACATGGGTTTCAACAGGTTGTGGCTTATTTGCTTAATTCTAGTGAGTTCAACTCGGTGCTGGGCGGTGTGTATACGAAATTGTTGGCCCATGGTAAGCATTTGGGCTTCGTTGCGGGTTTTAGTCATCACGAGTCTGGCCAGCCTATTGAGAAATCTCCCCTGTTCAACCGCGATGCTTACAAGCTTTTTATGGAGTCGGTTCATGCCATGGAGAGGCTCACTTACCCTTATGTGGGTGAAGTGTCATCATGCTTTGGTAAGCCTCTTTCTGTGTTGCAGGGTTTGAAGCCAGCCGGTCTTGATGAGAAAGCTGTTAAAGAGGTGCTCGAGTCCTTGTCGAAAAAACGCTCCCGTTCCGGTGACAGTGAAGAAACTTTATCTGTGGAAAGCGACGGATCTCATGTGGCAAGCCTCGAAGGCTCGGCTGTTGCTGATGTTGGCCCGCAAGTCAAGAAGTCCAAGAAGGGTAAAAGTGTTAAGGGTGGTAAGGCTAGTACTTCAAAGCCTGTTTCCGATGTTTAAGTACTTGATTCGTAGCTTTCTTAGCATCTTATAACAATGTTGTGTAATCTTAAACAATATAGGTTTGGCATGAAACTCTTAAAGTTTATGCCTTGTGGTTGTGTTTGGCCTTTACGGCCCTTGAACATTTTCTTGGGAATCCTTGTGATTTCCTTGTTTTAGCCTTAATTGGCTTATTATGTATGGATGCTATGGCCTTAGAATGGCCTTGTTTATGAACTTATGATGTTCTATGTATTTGTGTGTTGATTGCTTGTCTTGTTAGTTTGATGTGAATTTAGCTAACTTTCCTTAAGAAGTTTTAGTGCGGCTGTCACTTTTAGCTTCAAGGCTTCGTTAGATAAATAGCACAAGTTGGCTTTCCTTTATATCACTACTTAGTGTATGTTTTTGTTTTCGTAAACTTTTTTAAAGTTTAAGGAACGAATTGGTGTAGCCTGTTCAGACCTGTCTATGAGATTAGTTTTAGTTAAAAAGTTTTCTAAGTCTCATGGAGTTGGATTGATATAGGTACTCACCCCTTATATAGGTCCATTTAACCCTTGAACCTATTGAGAAATATGGCCTGGGAGATCATCCCCTTACACGGCCCTTGCCATGGAGTTTCTTGCTAGGTTCTCAACCTGATTATAGGATAGTAAAGACAAGTTATGAAAAAAACTTTATCATTCATTCAAGAGGTTGATGTTCACAAAAGAAGAATTATATATCTCTTGAAATACATCTTAAGACTTAGACTAGGCATGGAACCTTTTAAGGGTTTTGCCGTTCCAGTGTCTTGGAAGCCTTTTGCCTTTTGCGTCGGCCAGCTTGTAGGATCCACCCTTGTGAGCATCAAGGATTGTGTATGGCCCTTCTCACTTTGGGCCAAGCTTTCCTTGGTTTTCTTTCTTGCTGGCCTCATTGTTTCGGAGTACAAGGTCTCCAGGCTTGAAACGTTCATGTTTCACTCTTGCATTGTAGTAAGCTTCTATTTTCTGTTTGTACTTAGCCTCTTTTATTGCGGCTTGATCACGAACTTCTTCAAGGAGTTGCAAATTCAACATGGTCTCATTGTCGTTTGATTCGAGGTCCATGTTGAGTGTTCTTTGAGTCACAACTCCAACTTCGGCTGGAATTACAGCTTCTGATCCGAACACTAGGCTGTAAGGTGTTCGTTTGTGGCTTGTTTTTTCGGTTGTTCTTATTGCCCATAGAACATTTGGGAGTTCTTCAAGCCAACTGTTGTTTTGCATTCCCAACCTTGTTTTGATTCCTTCTACAATGGTTCTGTTTGTTCCAACTTGGCCGTTGGACTGTGGGTAAGTAACCGAGCTGAAAACTTGGGTGATTCTGAATTCTTTGCACCATGTGCTAAAAGGCTTCTCGGCAAATTGCTTCCCATTATCCGTGACTAACATTCCTGGCAGCCCATAGCGACAAATAATGGTTTCCCACACAAAGTCGATGACTTGCTTGCCCGTTATTTTGGCAAGTGGTTTGACTTCAGGCCACTTGGTAAAGTAGTCAACAACTACTAGCAAAAATTTTACCCCACCCTTGGCCGGTGGGAATGGACCAACAATATCCATTCCCTATTTGTGGAATGGCCAAGCCGAGGAGATGGGGACTAGATCATGTTTTGGGCTTTTGGGAACCGGTGCATGGATTTGACAGGCTTCACATTTTTTGAGTTGTTCTGTTGCATCTCGGTGCATGGTGGGCCAGAAGTATCCGAGGTTCATCAATTTTTCAACCACCGTTCTTGGCCCAAAATGAGCTCCACATATCCCTCATGAACCTCTTTGATCAGATATTGGCTTTGTTCAGGGCCCACACATCTTAGTAGCAGTGCAAGGTAAGCCTTCTTATAAAGGGTTTCTCCTTGCAACACATACTGTCGGGACTTGATTCGAACCCTTTCAGCCTCTGTCTGGTCCAAAGGTAACTCACCATTTTTGAGGAACTTTTCTATGGGAGTCATCCAATTGGGACCTTCTTCAGTGATTACATCTTGGACTTCCAATTCTTGAATTGAAGGAGTCTTCAACACTTCAACCAAAACTTTTTTAGTGAGGTGTGCAAATGTGAGGGATGCTAGTTTGCTTAGGGCATCAGCTCTCTTGTTTTGTGATCTTGGGACTTGCTTGATAGTGCACTCTTGAAATGTTGTCATCAACCCTTTTGCCTTTTCACGATACTTCTTCATGTTGGGCTCTTTAGCTATATAACTATCATTGACTTGACTTGAAACGGGCAACGAGTCTGACTCGTAGCTTTTGGATCTTCATTTCTTTGGCAATCTTCAGACCAACGATCAATGCTTCGTATTCAGCTTAGTTGTTGGTGGTCTGAAATTCAAGTTGAAGAGCATATGTAAATTCTAACCCTTCAGGGTTGATTAAAATGAGCCTAGCTCCTGACCCTTCGATGCTGGAAGCTCCATCGGTAAAAAGCTTCCAGGCTTCAGGGTCAGAAGGCTCAGTGGCAGTTGTGTGTATTTCAGGAATCACTTGCTTCGGGATTTCTACAATGAAGTCCGCCAAGACTTGGGCTTTTATAGCTTTTCTTGGGATATAGGAGATGTTATGTTCACCTAGTTCCACAGCCCATTTGGCTAATCGGCCTGAATTTTCAGGTTTTTCAAGCACACTTTTGATGGGTTGTTCAGTGACTACTTGTATAGGGTGTGCTTGAAAGTACCTTCGAAGCCTTCTGGCCGTTTGAATTAAGGCCAGAGCAAGTTTTTCCAAAGGAGGATATTTGATCTCTACCAGTTTTACTGTTTTACTAAAGAAATAAACGGGTACCTGAACTTTGTCTCGTTCAATGGTTAGAACCGCGCTTAATGCTTCTTCAGCGACTGAGAGATAGACAGAGATCAATTCTCCCATTTCAGGGGCTGCAATAGCTGGAAGTGAAGCCAAGTGTTGCTTCATTTGGTTGAAGGCTTCTCCTGCTTCTTCCGTCCACCTGAAATCTTTCTTGTTTGTGCAACCCTTTAACGTTTTGAAAAAGGGTAGGGATTTCTCAGCAAGCTTGGAGGTAAAACGCTTCAAGGCTGCAAGCCTTCCGTTTAGGCTTTCCACTTCTTTTTTGCTTTGTGGAGATTTAGTTTCAAGAACAGCCCTGACTTTGTTGGGATTGGCTTTTATGCTTTGTTTCCCCACAATGTGTCCCAAAAACTTGCCTTCTTCGAACCCAAATGAACATTTCCCCGGGTTGAGCTTCATATTGATCTTCCTTAAGTTTTGGAAGGTTTCTTCTATGTCATCAAGCATTTGACGTTCGGTTTTGCTTTTGATCACCAAATCATCGACATAAGCTTCCAGGTTTCTACTAATTTGACTAGCGAATGCTTTGTCGATCAAACGTTGGTAAGTTGCACCGGCATTTCCTAGGCCAAAAGGCATCTTTTGATAACCGAAAATGCCCTTGTCCGTGTGGAATGCAGTTTTTTCTTCATCTTCCACCTTCATGAGGATTTGGTGATAACCCTTGTAGGCATCAAGAAAACACTTGAAGGGATGGCCTGTTAAGGAGTCAACCTTGAGGTCCATCTCGGTTAATGGGTAGCAATCCTTAGGGCATGCTTTGTTTAAGTCTTTGAAGTCGATGCACATTCTCCAAGACTTGTCAGGCTTTCGAACCATGAATGGATTGGCTACTCAAGATTGATACTTGACCTCACGTAGGATCCCAGCTTGTACAAGCTTTTCGACCTCTTGACACGCTGCCAAGCTACTTTCAGAAGCTAGGCTCCGTTTCTTTTGGACAACAGGCTTAACATCAGAAGGTATTTTCAGCTCATGCTCTGCAATGCTTCGAGGGATGCCGGTCATGTCTTCCGGGCACCAAGCAAAGACACCACTATAGCTCATCAATAGCTTTTTAAGGTGTGAAAGTGTTTCTTTGGAAAGGCCTGTGTTTACCCGTACCTTTTGTTCAGGGTACTTGGGGTTTATGATTAAGCCTTGCTCTTCATCTTTGCCTTTTGAACTTTCCCCTTCAACCGTGTGAACCTCTTGGGTAGGTTGAAGGGTTGCAATTCCCTTGTCAGTTGGGAACTTCACAGCACCTTGACCAACTGAGACAGTCATGTTGAACACACATTGCCCTGGTCTTCCTATGATTACATCATAGCTGGAAGGTATGTTGATAATCACAAAAGTGAGTGGTTTGGTTTTCTTCATCTTGCATTCACTAAAATAGACATCAAGGGTTAGTTGGCCTAAAGGCTTCATGGGTACATCGGCAATACCTTTTAAAGAAGACCCGGAGGGTTGAAGCCTTGAACGTTCCTCGCTACTCAGACGATTGAAGAACCTTTCATACATGATCTCTGTGGCCGCCCTTGTGTCGATGTAGGCTTTGCTTGTTTTGAGTGTTCCCACGTTTGCCTCTACCACAAAAGGGTTTGAGAGTAAGTCACCTTGAGGTGGTGGGAAGCAGACACATTGCAGCTCCCAAGCCCTCAAGCGTGGTCGTTTGTGGGAAACACCATCGTCTATATTTACCATATTCACCTCTTTGCTTTTTCTTTCAGTCATCTTGTCTTTGACCCCTTTCACCAAATGAGCCAATTCTCCAGACTTAATGGCCTCCTCAATTCTTCTCTTGAGTTGAAAGAAATCGTTGGTGTGGTGACCTTTTTCTTCATGAAAATCACTGAACTGGGTGGAGTTTTCGTTTTTCTTGCTCTTGGGCAAGGGTCGAGGAGGTCGGAAGTTGTGTTTCACCTCCTCTGTGGCAAGGATCTCCTGAGGGGTTTTGGTTAAGGCTGTGAAGTTCACAGTCTTTTCCCTGCTTGGAGGGTTCCAACCTTCAGGCCTTCGTTGGTCTAAACTCCTTGGGTATCTGTCATAAGGGTTGTAGTTCCCTTTCTTTCGGTTGGGGCTGTTGCCTCGCCAACTAGGAGCTCTTTTTCTTTATTCTTTGAAATCAACAGCCTCTTCACCTCGGATATGATCTTCGGCTCGCTCAAGAGCTTCTTCAAGGGTTATAGGTAGGCACTTGTTAAAGTCCCGTGTGAGGTATTTGGAGGTGATGGCGTTCATAAAGCCTGCCACCCTCATTTTTTCGTCTGTCCCCACATATTGTAACCCTTCTTTTTGTACCTTTCGATAAAGTCTCGAAGGCTTTCATCATCCTTCTGCTTTATCTGGAAAATGACCGTGGCATCCTTGCATGCCTCCTTTGTTGTGAAATGTGGGCCAAGAATCCTTTGCTCAGATCGTCTAAGCTTCGAACGCTTTGAGCAGGAAGGTCATTGAACCATATCTTGGCCGATCCGACTAATGTTTGCATGAACATTTAGAAACATTCAGCGTGGGACCATTTTTCAATTCTGGCCGCCCCAGTGAAGACCTGGAGATGGTCCTCGGGATCCTCGGTCCCATCATATGTTTTTATATGGGGTGGCATCTTGATCTTTGTTTTGGAGTCATAATCGGCAATTTGCTGGGAGAAACAAGAAAGGTTGCCAGGCTTGTAAGGTTTCGCAAGGTCTTCATCTACCTTTGTATTATGACTCGTTGTTCCTTGGTGAGTACCCAGTGCTTAGTTGATGAGCTGGGTCCAAGGGAGGTGTGCCATCATTTGGGCTATCATCTGAGGCATGAGGTTGAAGCCTTGAAGGCTTTCAGGGGTTGCTGCTATTTGGTTTGTTCCCATGGGAGTGCTTGTTGCAGCACTTTGAGCCAAGGGTAAGACCGACATGGCCTGCTCCCATGTAGTGGCTGTAGGGGGAACACTTGAAGCTGGTGACTGCCATATTTGGTCAAGAGTGGTTTCATGTCCAAGGGGTTGTGAAGTGAACAAAGGGAAAGCCGTTGGGCTTGGTCTCCCATAGGTGTAGGGAGATGGGTTAAAGGGTTGACAGGTTACGCTTGGACCACCCTCTAAATGAGAAGCAGCAGGTTGTGAGCTAGTTAAAAGGGAAGGTGGACGTCCGAGTGACAGTGAGGGTTCATCGTCATCGTATTCCAGCCTTAATCTTATCCCTTTTTCTCTTTCTTGGCTCACGTGGTGGTTAAGAAGATGTCTTAGTTGCAAGAAATGCCGTGACACACCTTCCATTGTCAAGTCGACACGTTTCGGGGTGTTCGTGACTCTTGCATGAGGAGAAGGAACCCCAGATCGTGAAGGAGTCGGAGTTCGAAAAGGTGAAAACTCGAGGAACAAAGGTTCCGTCGAAGTTCCTCCAGGAGTTGAGAAAATCGAGGTTGTCGCCGGAGTTTCTTGACCGGTGCTTGGTGTCGGTGTTCTTGACACTTGGTTAACTTCTTCGGGAGATTCACCTTCTGTCATGGTGATGGAGCTACACTACTAGTCTTTATGATAAAGTAAGCGGCATGGCCCCACGGTGGGCGCCAACTTGTTGCTACAACAAAGATAAGACCAATGATAGTGAATGGACTGGTTAGACTAAAAGGCTTCAAGGGTTCATATTAGCCTAACGCAGGTCGTGGTGTCCCTCTACCTTTGCAAAACGTAGAAGGAGGTTCACTAGTTAGTTGTTTGTTGTTATAGCTCACCGATGATCAAGAACCGTGATGTTTGGGATCGGTTTTGGGATGATGCTCTTGGTGAAGCTATGAAGATATTGAAGTAAGAAAGAAATAAGCTAAGAGCATATTTTTCAAAGAAGAAGAGAAGATTAGGGAGATGATGTTATCTGCCCAAATCTGGTGTGCGCTTAGATGAAGCTAAGCATCTCTTATATAGGTGAAGAGATGTACGCCCTTTAGTCCAGATGTAACTAAACTAGTTAACCTCTTGTTTGCATAGAGAGTTGACCATTTTTAGGCGGGAAGCTTTGGACCGCTGGTCCATAAGTAAAATAATATTACTTTATCTGAGTATGTCCTTTGCTCAGAGGGGACAAGGATGTGAACAGTGATGTGACATCGTACTGTAGCACATGGGTGCTTATTTACATAAGTTTAGGCGGGATTTGAAGCTTTTAACCTTTTAACCCTTTTAGCGATAATATGTTCCAGCCATTTTATTATTTCCTTGGGCTACCCCCGTCATCAATAAGCATAAATCTTTTTTGGCCTCCAACTTTTTATTTGCTTAGATGTTTTACCATCACATTTTATTTTTAGTCTGGCTTTCTTTTGAATCTATCCTTACATCATGAAGCCATTAATCATAAGCATAAATCCTTTTTGGCCTCCAGATTTTGATTCGTTTTGATGTTTTACCATGACATTTTATTTTTAGCTTGGCTTTCTTTTGAATCTATCCTTGGATCACGAAACCAATGATCATAAGCATAAAGCCTTTTTGGCCTCTGACTTTTGATCTTGCCCACTCGTGTGGGAATTCATCATTCCTTTTTATTTTTTTGGTGCGGTCAGTCGGGCTTGTATCACAAAGGTAACGATGTATTTGATAGCATTTATTGAAGTGGTGGATCTTCGATTTATGTACAAGGTCGGAGTTGTATAGCATTGTTGCTTCAAACACTTGACCTTTGACATATTATAGTGCTTATAGTTTCATCGAGACTATGTTACCATGGTATTTATGTATTAGGTTGGTGTTGTGTAGCATTGTTGCTTCAAACACTTGGCCTTTTTAGCTATCTAACGGTAGCTTTGTTTATCATGCTTGGCTTATCTAAAAAAAGCTTTATTTGGCATGTCTTTGCCTTCTTATTTAAGCTAAGTTCCTCTTTGGGTAACTTTTATCAACCTCATTTTTATTGTGGTGATATTGTTCTATTCTTAGTTGTTGATCACATGTGCTTAGCTGTCGATCACCTCAGATCATCAATATTTGGTTGCATAAGCTTTTATACAAGATATCATTTGTTGCTACAACAAAGATAAGACCAATGATAGTGAATGGATTGGTTAGGCTAACAGGCTTCAAGGGTTCCGGTTAACCTAACGCAGGTCGTGGTGTCCCTCTACGTTTGCAAAACGTAGAAGGAGGTTCACTAGTTTGATGTTGATTGTTATAGTTCACCGAGGATCAAGAACCGTGATGTTTGGGGGATCGGTTCTTGAATGATGTTCTTGGTGAAGCTACGAAGCTATTGAAGTAAGAAAGAAATAAGCTAAGAGCATATTTCTCAAGAAAGAAGAGAAGATTAGGGAGAGTATGTTATCTGCCCAGATCTTGGTGTCATCTTGTTTATGGCTAAGTTTTCATTATATAGAAGGAGAGACTGAGCCTTTTGTCCAGTGTACAAATTAATTGACCTCCAGTTCGCTTAGAGGGTTGACCTTTGGCGGGAAGCTTTGGACCGTTGGTCCATGATTAAAATAATAATACTTTATCTGAGCATGTCCCTTGCTCAGAGGGAACAGTGATTTGATCAGTGAGTTGACATCGTACTGTAGCACGTGGGTACTGTTCACGTACTTGTTTACATAAATTTGGGCGGGAAATGAAGCCTTTAACCTTTTAACCCTTTAGCGTTAATGTGTTTCAGCCATTTTATTATTTCCTGGGGCTAGCCCCGTCATCAGCCCCCCAAGTCAGAGGTGTTTGAGAGGTAAGCTCAAGGGCTTCTAACTTTTTCACACATTTTGTTTATTGCTTAAAGGCTTCGAGGCTTGTAAGCTTCGAGGCTTTGTTCAGTTTTGGTTGTTTTTATTGCCCATAGAACATTTTCATGGGAATCCCGATTTCCTTGTTTAGCCTTAATTGGCTTATTATGGATGCTATTAGTTATGGCCTTGCAATGGCCTTTGTTTATGGACTGTGATGTTTATGTATCTGTGTTTTGGTTGCTTGTCTTGTTAGTTTGATGTGATTTTAGCTAACTTTCCTTAAGAAGTTTTAGTGCTGTAGTCACTTTAGCTTCAAGGCTTCATTAAGTAAAAAGCACATGTTGTCTATCCTTTATACCATTACTTGGTGTATATTTGTTTCGTAAACTTTTTTCAAAGCTTAAGGAACGAATTGATGTAGGCTGTTCAGACCTGTCTATGAGACAAGTTTTGGTTGAAGAAATTTTCTAAGTCTCATGGAGTAGGATTGATGTAGGAACTCACCCCTTATATAGGTTCTTTTAACCCTTGAACCTATTGAGCGATGTGGCCTGGGAGCTCATCCCCTTACATGGCCCTTGCCATGGAGTTTCTTGCTAGGTTCTCAACTTGATTATAGGATAGTAAAGACAAGTTATGACAAAAACTTTATCATTTATTTCAAGAGGTTGTTGTTCATAAAAGGAGAATTATACATCTCTTGAAATACATATTAAGACTTTGACTAGGCATGGAACCTTTTAAGGGTTTTGCCGTTTCAGTGTCTTGGAAGCTTTTTGCCTTCTATGACGGCCAGCTTGTAGGATCCCAGCTAGGACAAGCTTTTCAACCTCTTGGCATGCTGCCAAGCTTCGTTTTGGTGCCAAGCTTCGTTTCTTTTGGACAACATGCTTGACATCAGGTGGTATTTTTAGCTCATGTTCTGCAATGCTTCGCGGGATGCCGGTCATGTCTTCCGGGCACCAAGCAAAGACATCGTGGTAACATATCAGCAGATTCTCAAGGTGTGAAAGAGTGTCTTTAGAAAGGCTTGTGTTTACCCGTACCTTTTGTTCAGGATACTTTGGGTTTTTGATCAAGCCTTGTTCTTCGTTTTCACTTTTTAAACTTTCCCCTTCAACCGTGTAAACCCTTGGGTAGGTTGAAGGGTTGCGATTCCCCTGTCAGTTGGGAACTTCACAGCACCTTGACCGACTGAGACAACCATGTTGAACGTGCACTGTCCTGGCCTTCCTATGATCACATCATAGTTGGAAGGTATGTTGATAACCACAAAAGTGAGTGGTTTGGTTTTCTTCATCTTGCCTTCACTAAAACAGACATCAAGGGTTAGTTGGCCTAAAGGCTTCAAGGGTATATCGGCGATACCTTTTATAGAAGACCCGGAGGGTTGAAGCCTTGAACGTTCTTCTTTGCTTAGTTGATTGAAGAACATTTCGTACATGATCTCTGTGGCCGCCCCTGTGTCAATGTAGGCTTTGCTTGTTTTGAGTGTTCCCACGTTCGCTTATACCACCAAAGGGTTTGAGAGTAAGTCGCCTTGAGGTGGTGGGAAGCAGATACATTGAAGCTCCCAAGCCTCCAAGCGTTGTCATTTGTGGGAAAAACCATCGTCTATATTCACCATATTCACCTCTTTCCCTTTTCTTTCAGCCATCTTGTCCTTGACCCCTTTCACCAAATGAGCCAATTCTCCGGACTTAATGGCTTCCTCAATTATTCTTTTGAGTTGAAAGGAATCGTTGGTGTGGTGACCTTTTTCTTCGTGAAAATCACAGAACTGGGTGGAGCTTTCGTTTTTCTTGCTCTTGGGCAAGGGTCGAGGAGGTCGGAAGTTGTGTTTCACCTCTTCGGTGGCAAGGATCTCGTGAGGTGTTTTGGTTAAGGCTGTGAAGTTAACAGTCTTTTCCCTGCTTGGAGGGTTCCGACCTTCAGGCCTTCGTTGATCTGAGCTTCTGGGGTATTTGTCATAGGAGTTGTAGTTCCCTTTCTTTCGGCTGGGGCTGTTGCCTCACCAACTAGGAGCTCTCTTCCTTTGTTCTTTGAAATCAAAGGCCTCCTCGCCTCGGATATGAGCTTCAGCTCGTTCGAGAGCTTCTTCAAGGGTTTTAGGTAGGCACTTGTTGAAGTCCCTTGTGAGGTATTTTGAGGTGATGCGTTCATGAAGCCTGCCACCCTCATTTTTTCGTCGGCCCCTGCATATTGTAACCCTTCTTTCTTGTATCTTTCGATAAAGTCTCGAAGGCTTTCATCATCTTTCTGCTTTATTTGGAAAATGACCGTGGCATCCTTGACATACCTCCTTTGTTGTGAAAAGTGGGCCAAAAATCCTTTGCTCAGATCATCGAAGCTTCGAAGGATTTGAGCAGGAAGGTCATTGAACCATATCCTGGCTGATCCGACATGTGTTTGCATGAACATTAAACAATATTCAGCATGTGACCATTTTTTGATTCTGGCTGCCCCAGTGAAGACCTGGAGGTGGTCTTTGGGATCCTCGGTCCCATCATATGTTTTTAAATGGGGTGGCATTTTGATCTTTGTTTGGTAGTCATAATCAGAAATTTGTTGAGAGAAACAATAAAGGTTGCCAGGCTTGTAAGGTTTCACAAGTTCTTCATCTACCCTTGTATTATGACTCGTTGTTCCTTGGTGAGTACCTAGTGCTTGGTTGATGAGCTGGGTCCAAGAGAAGTGTGCCATCATTTGAGCCATCATTTGAGGTACGAGGTTGAGGCCTTGAAGGCTTTCAGGGGTTGCTGCTACTTGGCTTGTTCCCATGGGAGTGCTCATCGTTGCATTCCGAGCCAAGGGTAGGACCGACATGGCCTGTTCCCACATGGTGGCTGTAGGAGGGGGGACACTTGAAGCTGGTGACTGCCATATTTGGTCGAGAGTGGTCTCATGCCCAAGGGGTTGTGAAGTAAACAAGGGGAAAGCCGTTGGGCTTGATCTCCCATAGGTGTACAGAGACGGGTTAAAGGGTTGACAGGTTACACTTGGACCAGCTTCTAAACGAGAAGCAGCAGGTCGTGAGCTGGTTAAAGGGGAAGGCGGACGTCCAAGTGACAGTGAGGGTTCTTCGTCGTCATACTCCAGCCTTAGTCTTATCCCCTTTTCTCTTTCCTGGCTCACGTGTCGGTTAAGAAGATGTCTTAGTTGCAAAAAATGCCGTGATACACCTTCCATCGTCAAGTCGACACGTTCCGGGGTGTTCGTGACTCCTGCATGAGGAGAAGGAACCCCAGATCAAGAAGGAGTCGGAGTTCGAAAAGGTGAAAACTCGAGGAACAAAGGTCCCGTCGAGGTTCCTCTCGGAGTGGAGAAAATCAAGGTTGTCACCGGAGTTTCTTGACCGGCTCTTGGTGTCGGTGTTCTTGACACTTGGTCGACTTCATCGAGAGATTCACCTTCTGTCATGAAGATTCTGATGAGAATGGAGCTACACTACTGGTCTTTATGATAAGTAAGAGGCGTAGCCCCACGGTGGGCGCCAACTTGTTGCTACAACAAAGATAAGACCAATGATAGTGAATGGACTGGTTAGGCAAACAGGCTTCAAGGGTTCCAGTTAACCTAACGCAGGTCGTGGTGTCCCTCTACGTTTGCAAAATATAGAAGGAGGTTCACTAGTTTGTTGTTGATTGTTATAGTTCACCGAGGATCAAGAACTGTGATTTTTGGGATCGGTTCTTGAATGATGTTCTTGGTGAAGCTATGAAGCTATTGATGTAAGAAAGAAATAAGCTAAGAGCATATTTCTCAAGAAAGAAGAGAAGATTAGGGAGAGTATATTATCTGCCTAGATCTTGGTGTCATCTTGTTTATGGCTAAGTTCTCATTATATAGAAAGAGAGACCGAGCCTTTTGTCCAGTGTACAAACTAATTGACCTCCAGTTAGCTTAGAGGGTTGACCTTTGTGGGCGGGAAGCTTTGGACCGTTGGTCCATGATTAAAATAATAATACTTTATCTGAGCATGTCCCTTGCTCAGAGGGAACTTTGATTTGATCAGTGAGTTGACATCGTACTGTAGCACGTGGGTACTGTTCACGTACTTGTTTACATAAATTTGGGCGGGAAACGAAGCCTTTAACCTTTTAACCCTTTTAGTGTTAATGTGTTTCAACCATTTTATTATTTCTTTGGGCTACCCCCATCATCATCATTCATGTATATTGCTTTGATAATAGTGTGGTATATGTGTTAGATGCGACGATTGTGAGAAAAGTTCACTTTGTCTATGCCTCCTTTTTACACGATAACCAGTTAGAGCCCATATGTTTCTTTTTTTTCCCACATTTATTATATCCTTTTTAAAAACAGATATGGTTTTTATATGATCTAAAACCTTTTAAACCTTGCATATACAATAAGCAAATTTGATTATCAGAACCACACCTCGGTTCCTTTACATAAAGTTTTATAAAGGATAAGCCAAGATAATATTTTTTTTATACGAATAGCTTTTAAAACATCCCTCTTAGAGGTAACTTAACAAGACATACCTGGTGGTGCCACTTCTACGTATAATATATATTTACTTTTTCATGTGGATGCTTTTCTTTGGATGGAAGTTCTATCTAACCTTTTTGGTTTGTAGATTCCTTTTGTTAGTTGCTTTTGCTATCTGAAGAAACACTAATTGACCCCGGGCAGATTACGGATAATCTGGGGGTTAAATAGATGTTTCCCACGAGGGGTTAGGTCCGGCAAAGATGGTTCTTCTGATGACCTGCAAAACAGACACCGTGAGCTCGTCACTGAGAAGGGGGGGTACCTCCTTGTGACCACCCTCCGGCGTGAGAATCAGACTAGATTGCTCTTGAATATAAGTGTATATTAAGAGATTGCTAGAGAAGATAAGATAATGAGATATCAGATAATGTAAGATAATGTAATGTGTCCATACCATTCCAAGGTGTTGGAGTATTTATAGCCGAAGGTAGGTTTCCAAGAAGGTACAGCCGGCTGAATTGTATTCCTGTTCTGCCAACTGTGGGCTACGCACATGCCATGCTGGTAGTTGGTGGGTAGGCAGCGGCTGATAGTGACCGGGCCGGCTGTGTACTATTCTTTTCCACCAACTGCAGGCTATGCACGTGCTACGACAGGTTGGTGAGTAGGCAGCGGCTAATAGTGACAGGGGTTGGTGAGTAGGCAGCGGCTGATAGTGACCATGCCGGCTGTGTACTATTCCTTTGTCACAGTGAGCTGTCGCTGCTTTGGTCAGACCTTTTGTCCATACCTCGTCAGGTACAGTACAAAAGGTCCTCCAGTAGCGTACGGACTGCCTCATTTGGGCGGGAGTATTCCCGGCTTTGGGCGGGAGTGTTCCCGGCTTGCTCACTCCTTCTTCAGGTGACATTACTGAATTATTTAAGAGTTAAGTGCCTTGTGCGTGTAGCCTTGCTGCGCGGGTAGCCTTCCCTGATGGCTAGTATCCGTTACTGCGGGAACAGGCGGAGTACGTCGACCATTGGGAGGCTTTTCCTGCGGGAACAGCTTGCGTACAGCGCGTAAGGACTCTGAGCATGGTGGGTCCTGCGGATCCAGTTGGTTTCTGCGCAGACGTCTCTCTTCATGGTGAGTCTTGCGAGTTTAGCCTTTGCGCAGACGTCCCTGTTGAAGGTGAGTCTTGCGGTTTCAACTGCGCAGACGTCCCTCTTTGAGGTGAGTCTTGCGGGTCCAACTGGGCTCTGCTGGGACCTACCTCTTCAAGTCCCCCCAGTCCAATGTTCTTCTCATGTATTGTTAATAAGTGAGGTGAACTTTTGGACTTAAGCAAAGGGTTTTGAAAACGGTTTAGTTTTAAGGTTTTCCATGGGGATTCTTCCCGCGGAAGTCCTAATGTCACATGCAGAAATTCCCGACTTTTCTGCTTGATCTTTGGGTATGATGCGGGTAGGTCTGTAACCTCCTCGCAAGTCAGGAGCGTTGAGTTCCACTTGTGTAGATTCTCCATGAGGTTTTGGTAGTTTTGAACATAGTGATCAATTATGTTTAAACAACCAATTCCATCTTGGAGCTTCAAACAATCTAGTTCTCGACGTTCCCGCTATGCGGGGATGTTATTCCCGTTTCCGCAAGCATGGCCCAGAAGATCCTTCTTGGTTTCAATTCCCTGCGGAGTGCTAGGTATGTGAAGGGTTTCGCCTTGACACTGTACCCGCACTCGTCTTATAGTTACTTTACTTCCAAGGTATTCCTGGCTTCAATTCCCTGTGGGTGCTAAGTATGTGAAGGGTTTTGCCTTGACACTGTACCCGCACCCGTCTTATAGTTACTTGGTTGCCGAGGTATTCTTGGCTTCAATTCCCTGCAGGTGCTAAGTATGTGAAGGGTTTTGCCTTAACACTGTACTCGCACCTGTCTTATAGTTACTTGGTTGCCAAGGTAAGGGGTATATTCCCGCTTACTTTTGAATCTTTTTGAAATTTGAAGAGTTGGTGAAAGGATAAGAACAGTCCAAACTGTTGAAACGTCGTCCGACGGTTTCTTCTGACAGTGTCAGGACGTGCAGGAAGTTATGGCGACGTGACAGTATATGGTCATTCCAGACGCTTTTTCAGGCGCGTGGGCGCGAGTTTTCGGGCGCGTGGCCGCGAAGTTTACGGCACGCGTCCTGTCAACAGTTGTTGCCAGCTTGCATATTCCACGTGTCATATTTTCATTGCAACTGCGCTTTCCTCTCTCTTCCGCATTAAATTCATCGCATTCATTGCGATGAGTATATAAAGGGAGGTGAGGATGCATCTCAACTCACAGTTTCACCTCTCTTCTTCTTCTAAACGATTTCCGGCGAATACTCTAACTTTTCTGTCGAGCATTCTCCTGAAATCGTTCTTTACATTCAAAACATGTCCTCTCATGATCTTGAAGTTACTGCTGAAGAGTCGGACGTGTATTCCGAGAACCCGACGTCCGCTTCTGATAGGGACGATAAGAGTACTGCTGGCGAGTGCCAGTGTGCTCTTCCCGTCGACCAGTATCAGTACATCGTCAGGAAGTTCATGCTCGAGCCTTTCGAGCCTGAGTTTCCTGAGCCACACCAGACGGTGTGTTGGTGCATAATGTCAGTAGTTCATAGTCTAGTGTCTGTAATCGAGTCTGTAATGTTTAATTATGTTTTGTATGTTTAAGCGAAGTTACTGACAAGTTCGCTTAACAGGCGAACTTGTTAGTCAAGCGAAGTTATGGACAACTTCGCCTGAACATGCCAGGCGAAGTTGTCGTGTATAAATAGTCCTAGGTTACGGGTTGATTGTAATCGTCGTTTAAGTTCGTGTCAGTGGTTCGAGTTCATTGTAACGTGAGGACAAGAGTCTGTAACGGTGATATTACATCACGTGTTCGAGTTATAATATAACGTGTGTTCGTGTTTCGTGTGTTCGTGTGTTCGTGTGATTCGTGTTTTATACTCGTAACGATCTACGCAGGGATTCCGTACCTGAGTAGACCGAGATATCTCGTGCGATCCGTCCAGGGAACCTACAATTGGTATCAGAGCATTTGCTCGATTGTGAGGTTCGGGATATTCACGCGGGTGTAGAATTCGTCCCGTTTCGACTATTCGCGGGACGTGTTTTCTGTGTTTTTGAGTCAATCTTACCTTCTACCATCGTGTTCAAGCCTTTGCACCGTCAAAAACCTTGTAAAATCCAGATTTCAGATCTGCAAAAACGTCCGTGTTCATCAGGCGAAGTTGCCGTCAGGATACGTAGGGTTTCGGCGAAGATATAAGGTTAAGCGAAGTTATCCACAACTTCGCCTACCTTCTCAAGTTCGCCTAACTCAGCGAAGTTCTCTACAACTTCGCCTATCTCCTAAGTTCGCTTACCTTAAGCGAAGTTAATAATCAGCGAAGTTCTTCAACGAAGTTAATCAGCGGCGAAGTTAAGGCTTAAGCGAAGTTATCCGTAACTTCGCCTACAGTAATTTTCAGAAAATTTTTTGATTTTTTTCGGGTTTCTTACTTTTCGTGAAAGATGTCGTCGATTAACATCTCTGAGTTAGTGAAGATGGAAGTTGAAGCGGGGTCAGCTACTAAGGCCCCAAGGTTGCTGAAGGGAACCGATTTCGTTGCATGGAAGGATCGGTTCATACAATATGTCAAGTACCAGGATGCGAAGATGTGGGTATGCATCCAGGATGGTTATATTCCACCAGTTATAGAGTATGAAGGTCGTGATCAAATCAAAAAGTATAGCAAAATGGAAGAAGAAGAGAAAAAGATGTATGAGGCCGAGAGCAAGGCTCATGCTGCTATTACTATGGCTCTTCCACAAGAGATCCTTCATACGTTTAGAAAGTACACGTCAGCACGAGAGCTTTGGGAAGCTCTTGAGAACAGATTTGAAGGGAATGTAGGAATCCGTGCTTCAAAGATAAAATTGCTCAAAACCCAGTTCTCAGTCTTCAAGTATTTGAAGAATGAATCTTTAGATGATATTATCACTCGATATTACCATCTGATGACTGAATTGAGCAACTATTCAATTTCCTACCGAGAAGAAGAAATAGTTGAGAAGCTTCTAGATGCTCTCCCACCAAAATGGGAGATGTACACTGTGCTGATGAGGGAAGACAAAGACTTTCCCACATATGATCTAGAAACGGCAGTCAACAAGCTCAGAACCTTTGAGCTTAACATGGTCAGAAAAGAGACACCTATGGATCAGGTTCAAGATCCAGGTATGTATGGAGCTAAAGTCAACACTAGCTCAGGATCGAAGACTGAATCTGCTGCCTACTACTCGAAGGGAGAGTCGGGCGCAAACTCATCACATGAGGGTCATGTGTCAGTCAACACAAATGGTGATGTTTGCTATGTAGCAGGTGGATCGAGTGGTTCTCAACCACAGGTAAGCAAGAGTAGTTGCTCCCCAAGTATTCCCAGCAACAACTACTCCAAGATGCCTATGAGTGTCAAGTCTGCTGAAGAGTAGTTTGGTCTCTATGCTTCTTTTATTGCTTCCTATGAGAACTACATTCAAGGGAAGGTTGTTGATCCAGCTATGTTGGATGAAGACTATGACCAGATTGATGCTGATAATCTGGAGGAAATGGATCTGCAATGGCAGATGGCCATGATTGTAAGAAGAGTGAAGCGGTTTATGAGAAAGACCGGGAGAAAGTTTGTCGGTGGAAAGCCAGGGTTTTACAAGACAAAGGTGAGATGCTACAATTGTCAGCAAAACGGTCACTTTGCAAAGGAATGCAGGAATGAGCGTGTGGAACGAAGTCAGGGCAGGTCTACACAGCAAAGTGGGGGTTCTAAAGATTATAGTGCAATGATGTCCAGAGAAGATGGTGAATACAACTGGAACCTGCATTCTAAAGAAACTTTTGAGCAGGCAAATTTGGCGAAGGTTGAAACTGAAGAAAATGAGAAGGTTACCGGAGAAGAAAAAGCTCTTATGGCAGACGTTAATGACCAGCTCTCCGAGGTATGTTCTAAACCTACATGCTCTAAATGTGAAAACTTGTCTGAGCAATTAGCAACTATAACCGATCAGTATGTTAGGTTGGATGCTGAATTTAAAACCCTAAAAGAAGATCATCATTTTACAAAAGCAAGAGAAAATAGCGATAAAGTCAAAATAAAAGCTTGTGAAAAAGATGTTAAAAGTCTAAAAACAAAACTTGCTGAAAAAATTGAAGTGATTGATTTAAGCTATGAAGTTTTGGAGGAAAAAACCAAACTAATTGCTGATAGAGAAAAACAGATTGCTGATCACCAGGTAAAAGTGGTGGAACTGAATAGAAAACTAGAGCAGTTCAGAAATTCCTCTGCTATTCTTGATCACCTTGTTAGTGATCAAGGTTCCTCTGCTAAGAGAGGAGGAATCGGTTATCATGAGGTTCCACCACCTTATAATCACAATTACACTTTTAACCCTAGTGTTCAGAAATCTGTTGACTTTGAGGTTGCTCAGACAGTACCAGTCAAAGTAACTTGTAAAGAACCAAATGTTAGTGGAGGCGAAACAAGTTCGCCTGTTTCAAGTGTTCAAATTTCTGATCCAAGTCCAGTCTCATCAGATTCGGATAAGTCATCCGAGTCTGGTAAGGCAAAAGAGGAGGTGGTATTACCCAATGGTGGAGAGAAAGATAAGACGAATAAAAAGAGTACTCCACTAAACCCTTACGTCCCACCATATGTGAGACAAACGGGCGGTAATAAAGCCTCGACATCTAAAACACCGTTTGATAAAAAGGTTGAGCATAGGTGTTGTTTTAGATGTAATCAATTAGGGCACCTAGTTGCAGATTGCCCTCTGAAGCAGCGATTCAGAGGTGTAAGGCCTACTAAAACTGAGAATAAGCCTAATAGTAATTATCATGCTCCTAAAAATGAAAACAATTTAAAATTCAAAAATGTGACTAATTCGGGTTTTCATAGAAACAAGTCTCAGTTTTACACTGCTAATAACCAAACCACAAGCTATAATTCTTTCAATTCTCAAAGGTTTGGAAGGCCTCTCAATCAATCTTCAAGGAGGTATCCTAATAGGACTTACAGGAATTATCGAGATACTAACTTTGGAAAGCCAAAGTTTGGGATGTATAGATCCAAGACCAATTGGTCTTGGGTCCCTAAATTCTAATCTTTTGCTTTATTGTGCAGGAACAGTTGAACAGGGCTGCCAACAATCTTTGGGTTGTAGATAGCGGCTGTTCCCGGCACATGACGGGTAACAAATACTTGTTACACGATTTGAAACCTGTTCAAGGAGGAAGAGTGAGCTTTGCCGGTGAAAGTGGTGGCAAGATTACAGGAATGGGAACGGTGTCGAACGGAAAGATGACATTGGAGAAAGTTAACTTTGTAGAAGAATTGAAGCACAATCTGCTGAGTGTGTCGCAGATCTGTGATAAGGAGTACACCGTTCATTTTACAAAGAATGAGGCGATTGTGTTGCAACCTGGTTTTCAGATACCAGTGGAGTGGATTGTGATGAAGGCTCCACGTGAAAGGAATACATATATTATGGATATGAGGTCGACTGAAATGGCCACGGAAGAATCATGCCTTATGACAAAAGCGAGCGAATCGGAGTCCGAATTGTGGCATAGGAGAATGGGACACATTCATCTTCGGAAGATGAACCACATTGTCAGGAATGGACTTGTGCTGGGCGTTCCCTTGAAGAATTTCAATTTTGAAGATAAATGTATAGCGTGCAAGAAGGGAAAGCAGCACAAGAAATCCCATCTCACCAAGAAAGTCAATTCAATTGCCAGTACTCTGGAGTTGTTTCACATGGATCTCTTCGGTCCCGTGAATGCAAAAAGTCTAGGAGGAACTTCTTATTGCTTGGTGATCACTGATGACTACTCACGATATTCGTGGGTATATTTCCTGAAATCAAAAGACGAAACGGCTCAGATGGTGAAGAATTTGATTACCAAAGTTGAGAACGTTATGGATAAAAGGGTTAAGTTCATCAGGAGTGACAATGGAACGGAGTTAAAGAATTTTGAGATGGAGATCTTCTGCCTTCAGAGAGGGATTGAACACCAATACAGCGCTCCGTATACACCGCAACAGAATGGAGTGGCTGAAAGGAAGAACAGAACATTAATTGAAGGAGCCAGAACAATGCTGGCTGATTCGAAGCTTCCTGTGGTGTTTTGGGCTGAAGCTGTTGCTACAGCCTGTTATGTTCTGAATAGAGTCTTAACTGTTAAAAGACTTGGTAAAACGTGCTATGAGCTTATGCATGGGAGAAAGCCCAACTTGAGTGGTCTTGAACCATTCGGGTCCCCTTGTTTGATTTTAAAGACAAATTCTAAATTTGGTGAAGTAGCCGATGAAGGAATCTTAGTCGGTTATGTTGTTGGGACTCCCAACAGACGTGTCTTTAATACATCGACCAGCATGGTTGAGGTGGTGTGTAACACCGATATCACAAGTTACCAACCGCCAAAACCAAGCAACGGACCTGCTTAGTTTTTCGACTATGTTAAACTTTTTAAGTCTTTTAACATACCGTATTTGGATATTGCTGAAGAAGAAGAGAGAGTTGCTACGAAGATGATCCTTGATGAGGAAGAAAACCTATTACAAAGACAGCTGATCGATAAATGTCAACCTTCCTGATCAAATGCTGTCGATACCCCTGCTGCCTCGACTGAAGAAGAATTTTTCAATCCATTTCACTCTCAGCATGAAACAACCATTGACGAGCTCTCTTCTAACTTGGAAGACAATTTGCATGTCGGTTCTGTTCCGACCACGAGAATTCATAAAGATCACCCTTTGAAGAATGTGATTGGTGATGTGTCCTCCGGTGTACAAACAAGACGTAGCTTGAATGAGCACACCTGTGTTTACACAAGCATCAAGGAGACATGCATAATCAACGAATGCTTGTACTTCTGCTTTATCAGCCAGATTGAACCGAAGAATTATCAAATGGCTCTCAAGGACAGCTCGTGGGTCGAAGCTATGCAAGAAGAGTTGGCTCAATTCAAGAAAATGGAAGTTTGGACTTTGGTTGAAAAACCGAAGCATGTGCATGCGATAGGCACAAAATGGGTGTTTAAGTGCAAGAGAGATGAGAAAGGGATTATCATAAGAAACAAGGCGAGGCTAGTCGTTAAAGGTTTTAATCAACAAGAGGGGATTGATTATAATGAAGTGTTCGCTCCTGTCGCAAGGTTGGAAGCCATTAGATTGTTTTTGGCGTTCGCTGCTTATAAGAAGTTGAAGGTATTTCAGTTGGATGTGAAGAGTGCGTTTCTGAATGGGAAAGTTGATGAGGTAGTGTATGTTGAGCAACCTCCGGGTTTTCCTGACCCAGACTTTCCTGATCACGTGTACAAGTTAAGCAAGGCATTGTATGGACTACATCAGGCACCTCGTGCCTGGTATTCAACTTTATCAGATTACTTGCTTGAAAATGGGTTTGAAAGAGGGAAGATAGATAGCACGTTGTTCTTCAAAAGAGATAGAAGCGACTTCCTGCTGGTGCAAGTCTACGTGGATAACATTATCTTTGCTGCATCAAAAGTCTCCATGTGTCAAGATTTTGAGGCCATCATGAAAAAGAGGTTTGAAATGAGTGCTATGAGTGAACTAACTTTCTTTTTAGGATTGCAGGTTGATCAGAAGAAGGATGGGATGTTCATTCATCAGACCAAGTATGTCCATGATGTGCTCAAACGCTTCAAGATGGAGGACAACACTCCATTCGACACTCCAATCTGCGTCAATCACAAATTGGGTGCTGAGTCAGACAGTGATGCAGATGTGGACCCAACTCAATATCGGGCTATTATAGGTTCTTTAATGTACTTAACTGCTTCTAGGCCTGATATAATGTTTGCTGTTTGTCTTTGTGCACGCTTTCAGGCAAACCCAAAAGAATCTCATCTGAAGGGTGTGAAGAGGATACTGAGGTATCTCAAGGGCAAACCGAAGCTGGGGTTGTGGTACCCGAGAGGAGGAGACTTGGAGCTAGTCGCTTACACAGATTCTGATTATGGAGGGTGCAATCAGAGTCGGAAGTCAACAACTGGAGGATGTCAGTTTCTTGGTGGCAGATTGGTGTCGTGGCAATGCAAGAAGCAGACTTCAGTCGCAATTTCAACCTGTGAAGCAGAATACATGGCAGCATCCAACTGCTGCTCCCAGGTTCTTTGGATTCAACAACAGTTGCGTGACTATGGTCTGAATTTCTTACTTACACCTATTTGCATTGATAACACAGCTGCTATCTCAGTAACTAACAATCCCGTGAAGCACAGTAAAACTAAACATATTGACATACGTCATCATTTTATACGGGATTGTGCTGAGAAGAAACTGATTGTGCTTGAAAAGGTGGATACGCTTGATAATTTCGCTGATCTTTATACTAAAGCGTCTGACAAAACAAGATTTCAAAACCTTATCGAGCTGAATGGGATGATCAATCCTGAGTAACCATGCTTTTCATATTATATTTAAAAAAAAAAAAACGTCACTATCGCTTAAAAATATGTCGGTTGCCTCAGTTTGAAGGACTTGTCTTCGGATATGTTTTGGTCCTCATTCTCTACTTGTAGAATTTGAGGATAGCCATTAACCAAAGGACTGAAAGTGACCGGGGCGGTTTATGATGAGTTTTCATTCTTTCGCTTAAAATTAGTCGATCATATTAATTAGTTAGAAGGACACATACTAGTATGTGGTCAGTCCAGCTGATCCATTGGATCTTCGGGATAGCCTTTTACCTGAAGACTTTGTTTTGGTCGGGGCGATTAATGTTAAAATTTTTAAAGGGAAACGAAATTATTTTTCAAGTTTACTACTTCGTAAGAAGTTCGTTTGCTATGTTTAACAGAAAATTGATCCAACCTTGGAAAATGATAGATATACTGATTCTGTGTGCTTAACTAGTGAGGTTATTAGGCTTAAAAGGCTTTAGGACAGTTATTGTATGTCATGGTAGCTTTTTATGGTGCGTAAAAGTAGATGTGATACAAACTAAATCTACTTGATTTTCCGTGGAAACTCCTTACGAGTTTTGCATGTCTTCATATATATCTTTCCGAATGATAGGCAGAAAAGCGATTACCTAGTCATACACGAGCCCGTAAGTGTTCTGATTCCCGTGAAGATAGCGTTTCAAGAAACTGCAGTGATCCAGATTCAGGACTTGCAGTTGTTTACTACTCTGAAGTCTATGTAAATGTTTATCATAAAAAAAAAAAAAAAATTATGAGTTATGAAAACATTCTAGAGTTCAAAATATCAAGACTTCTCAATCATGGAGTAAGAAAGAGAACGGGAAGCAGATGAAGAGTAATTACAAACTTAATCAGACACTAAGGGTCGAAGTCAATTCGGGGTGACTTGGGGAAAGCCAAATACGCTTTGAGAATAGATAGGAGGCATCATAATCTCTGAGTTGTTGCCCACTTAATTTTTGAGCTTAATTGAACTTAACTCGTATCACAGAAACGATGAAAACCATCTTAAGTTATTTACCTGCCTACAACCTGTTTCCTTCTGTCATAATACAGCTAAACACGGATCTATGTGACAGTCACGTAATTAGTATGATTTCTGTTCGGATCTTTTCTAAAACGTAGTAGTCCCTATCGAGACTGAAATTTGATCCCTTATACTTTATTTTTTAAAAGTTTCTTGTACTTAGGTAGTTTTATAATTTTGTATCTGGTTACTTGGACTTGATCGTGTCATTTAATTCTTAAAGGGAAGTTTTAAAAGTTAATTGAAAAATGTTCAAATTATAAGGGTTGATTTTGTAAATATCGGCGAAGTTGTTAAACAGGCGAACTTGTGAATAACTTCGCCTAGGCGAAGTTAACCGTAACTTCGCCTGTATAACATCGTCCCTATATAAGGATTTTCAAAGGTCAAACTGTTCATATTTTCAAATTCAGCGAACTTATCAGTAAAACCCTAAGCGAACTTCTCGATAACTTCGCGAAGTTATCTGTCGATTCATCTTTACTATCTTTCTTCGATTTCAAACAGATTTATAGGTTTGTTGGGTCATCATATCGTATAATCAATGTTCATTGATGCTAATCTGAGGTCGTTTCGACTTGTTTCGTGACCTCGGTCGATCGACCTTTGTTACCGGATTGTCAAAACTGGTTTTTACGTGGTCATGAACAAAACGATCGTCCAGATACTCTTAATATCATGTGTTTTAGGCACCTCAATCGTCAAAATTGACCGAAACATCAGATTTTCCGACTTAGATTCTGCTTACTGTTGTCGTTTCAGATTCAGGCGAACTTAAGGTTTGGGCGAAGTTATCCGTAACTTCGCCTGAGTCTAAACTTCGCCTGAGGCGATGTTGTGGTGAGGCGAAGTTATCATCAACTTCGCCTGGACCTTTTAATTTTTAATTATTAGACGAACTTAAAGATGAAGCGAAGTTGTTCCCAACTTCGCCCCAACTTTAACTTCGCCTGTACAGATTTTATCACAACTTCGCACATGGTAACAAGCGAACTTGTGGTACGCCTTAACGTTTATCTAACTTGGTTCGTTTGTTGCAGATATGGTTGCAGTAGCAGGTGCTGGAGGTGACGATGGAGATAATCAGAGGCAATTCTTCCCGGGTCACAACATGTTCATCACCTTAGACCCGGAAGCGAGTGGTGTGGAGGATTACCGCGAGATAATCACATTCCTCCTTCGCTCGAGGATATTCCACGCTATCACTACGACTTTGCCGATATCCTTACCCAATATCGAGGATTTCTGGCAGACTGTGGAATACGATTGCCGCGTTGAGCCCCCGGTTATGCGAGCAACCGTCAACAATCAAGAGGTTCAGTTCTCATCTGAACAAATACGGGTGGCTTTACGGTTCGGTGAGGAGACTAGGGATGACCCTACAGAGTTTGTGGCTCCGTTCCGTGATGGAGCGTTTCTCCGAATGGGCTATTCTGGTCCATTAGGTGATACTTAGAGGAGGAAGGGTTTCCTACTCGATCAGTGGCGCTTCCTCATGCACGTAATGATTGTCTGCATATCAGGGAGGAAGGCGGGCACTGACGGGATGGGTGCGACCATGCAGTCCGCAATGACTGCTCTGACTTATAACAAACGTTATAGCTTCAGTCAGATGGTCTTTTATGAGATCGATAGACAGAGGAGAGCGATGGCTCGTGAGAGGTTCATCATGTATCCAAGATTCATTCAGATGATCTTGAATCATGTTGCTCCCACGTTGCCTCAACGACGCCCAATACGATACGTGGAGAATGTGAGCAAACGTATCTTCGCTCAATGCCGCACATCCAGTGCGAGGAGCAAGCCTGAACTGCGTCCAAGGCATACTCCACTCTTTGGGTACTTAATAAACCCGGGGTATGTGCCAGCTCGTGGGGATGAGTTCAGAGACCCTCAACCATGACAGGTAGGAGCACCTCGAGATGTACCTGCTGTGCCTGTTGTGTCAGCTGAGGAGGATGTAGACCTTGATGCTGCATTTGGCGGCCAAGGATTCTTCGACATGGACCGGTTTGATTCGCAAGAAGAGGTGCAGGTCTCTGCCGCACAGGTTCGGGAAGTGAATGTTACTAGAGCAGCTACGACGGTGGCTGACTCAGATCTTGATGATGTTATGGATGAGGCGAGAAGGATGTTGGTGACACGAGAAAGGACGTTAGGGAAGAGAAAGAGGACAGTTGATGATACCGAGTCAGAAGAAGAAGAGGATATTCACAAGTTGATTAGACGTTCAAGACGGGAAAGGACAGGTGCAGGTATGGGAGCTGGAGAGACTTCAAGAGTTGTACATTTCGCTCTATCCGCACTGTCAGGTATGTCGATTGTTCCTACATCTGTACAGGTCACAGGTTTAAGCGCCGCGGAAGTTCCCGTGGTGGCTACATCAGCTGTCGGCATCCCATCAATCACTACTATCCAGCTGACGACTCCGGCGATTGTGTCTTTACCACCTCCAACGCTTACTCCTTCAGAGGTGGTGGCACAATTTGTAGAGTCGACAGTCGTTGCAACTGCAGGGTTGTCGGTCACGATACCACCTGCGGTTACGTCCACAACTGCTTCTGATGTCCCGGTTACATTCGAGATCCCTGCTGAGTATACTCAAGACACATCTAACATGAGGTTTGATTTCGATGCAACCCTCTCAGACTCGGAGAGAATAGCTGCACTTGAACGGGTCGTGGCAGAGCAATCGAGGATAAACTTTATCCAGACCCAGGCTATTCAGCGCCTTGTAGCAGAGAATCAACTACAGTCGTCCCTCCTGGTTGAACATGGGCGAATTATAGATGCTATGAAGGAGTTCTTGGCATCTCAGGGGGAGACAAGCTGTAGAGGCGACGAGTTAAGGACAAAGAAGAGAAATGATAGAGACGATGATCCCAATGCATCGAAAGGTGCAGGTGGTGAGTTGCCAAGAACTACTCAAGCTCTTGGGACTTCCACAGCTCAGGGGGAGTCTGCAGGTGCAGTTGGTGGTGATGAGGTGGTGATGGTTGATGATGAAGATGATGTGATTGATGCTTTGAAAGAATTAGACGATGATATGCTAGATGATGATGTGATGATTGATGATGATGTGCTGCCTATTGAGGAGATTGAGAAGATTGGCGCACAGATTGTGATTGAAGAAGATGTTGAAGAAGGTGAAATAGTAGAAGAAAATGTTGAACACGAGATCCCAGATATTGAGAAAGCCGATATGGGTAATGAGATGGAAAATGATGAGACTGAATGGGAAGAGCAGCCTAGGTGGAAGGAAGGCTATGCTCAGTGGTTCGTCAAAACGAAGAAACCAACGGTCCCTACAATGTTTAAGAAGAGTTACAATATTAAAGGCTATGCTGAAGCGAAGAAAGGGATTATTTGCTGGATCGATGATGAGCAGTTGAAGCTCTTTGTGATTAAACGGTATTTCGGCGTTCAGTATTTTAAAAGAATGTTAAGGTCATTGAATACACTGCCGGAATGTGAAGTGAAAGACTTAGCCAGATTGGGGTTAATCAATCGAAATGACGATAATATGGCTAGAGTCATTGAGAAAATTGTATGGAGAGAGAGTATAAAAGAAAAGAAGTTTGAGCTGTTGAAACCGCAGAAGGGAAAACTTGTTGAGGACAAGGATAGAGGTTTGAGAGCTGATGGAAAACCTTGGATGGTCATAAAGTATAAACCGATCCGGTGCCTTAAAGAAGTACCGATGAAGCTAATGCCCAAGGATGTGCTTAAAGACCTAAAGTGGTGGTATGTGGATTGTGAGACAGCAGAGGCGGTGATGGAAGACGAGGATGAACAGGAGCTCCTAAGAGTTTACGATCCGATGCATTTGGTAAACTTATCGCAGGCTGATCTGAAGGTGCTTAATGAGAAGAAAATCTTTTATATTCCTGCTTGGAAGGACGAAGCGAGGAAGTATCAAAGAGTTGTGTCAGTTTGTGTTAGAGAAGGAGTGCATGCGTGAAGATACAAGATTGAAGATTACAAGACAAGTGCTTAAAGATCAAGATATGAAGCTACTGCCAAGGGGGAGTCTGTTGGTGCATAATGTCAGTAGTTCATAGTCTAGTGTCTGTAATCGAGTCTGTAATGTTTAATTATGTTTTGTATGTTTAAGCGAAGTTACTGACAAGTTCGCTTAACAGGCGAACTTGTTAGTCAAGCAAAGTTATGGACAACTTCGCCTGAACATGCCAGGCGAAGTTGTCGTGTATAAATAGTCCTAGGTTACGGGTTGATTGTAATCGTCGTTTAAGTTCGTGTCAGTGGTTCGAGTTCATTGTAACGTGAGGACAAGAGTCTGTAACGGTGATATTACATCACGTGTTCGAGTTATAATATAACGTGTGTTCGTGTTTCGTGTGTTCGTGTGATTCGTGTTCTATACTCGTAACGATCTGCGCATGGATTCCGCACCTGAGTAGACCGAGATATCTCGTGCGATCCGTCCAGGGAACCTACACGGTGTACGATGCCCCCAAGGGCAAAATAGGGGTGTATGCTGCATTCTTCATCTATGGGAATCTCAGGTTCCAATTGACGAAGTTTGTGTACCGTGTTTTGGAGAGACACGGTGTACATTTGACGGAGGTACACCCAATGGCGATCGCCAAGATTCGCCATTTTGAATGGGTGTGCCTCATTCTGGGCGTGGAGCCCCATGTCGACCGCCTGATGACCTTCTATTCCTGGAGGTGCATCCAGGGGTGGTATACCTAGGTCACTCGGATCAAGGGTTTGAAGATCTGCGCTACCGAGCGCAGTCTTCGGTCTTGGAAGCGGGAGTTCTTCTGTATCTCCGCTCGCGTCGTCCCCATAGCGATGACGTTCAAGAACGGGAGAGCTCTCCCGAACCTTCACGCCTTCAACTACGAGGAGGCGGAATGGTTCTCCAAGATTTCCCGGGTCCAGTCTCCGGTTTACCGCTTTGCGGAGTCCGGGATGGTGATGCTCGGGATGAGCCGGGTGTGGAAGGATGCTGGGGCGGAGGTGCCACAGATTCCCATCGTCCTTGAATACGGTTTGAACTCTATCCGTTACGGTATGCTCTGTCTTCTTTGCTGATTTAGGGTTTTCTTCTAACTGTTTCTTTTGTTTTCAGAGGGAAACGACCTACAATCGCTCCTGCATCCGCGGGAGGCTGGTGGTCCCGCTCGGATGGGTACACGTGCTCTTGATGAGAACGAGTTGCCCATCTTGGAGCAAACGGCGGATCGGTTTGTGGAGGTCTACCCGCCGGGCCACCCGATTCTGAGCGCCATGCGGCCAGGTAAGGAGTTATTTAACCCTCGCCCTGTCAATGCTCAAACCTCTGCTGGAATTCCTCTAATTTTGTCATCTTCTGATGAGGAATCCGCAGATGGTCCTTTCTTCACGCAGAAGAAGAAGGCTGCTGGCGGGAAGGGTAAGGCGAAGGTTGCCTCTACTGCCGATCAGGGGAATCGGTCAGAGTCAGAGACCGAGAGTGAAGAGGTGGCGGGGAACCCTGGTGGTGACGAGACCACTGTTCCGGAGGTTGAGACAGCTGTCACCTCCGGGCAGCCTAGTACGACGGTGAGCGGCGTGAAGAGGCCGGCTCCATCGGGTTCGTCCCCGCCTATCAGAACCTTCAAACTGAAGAGAACTCGTAAGTATAATTTTCATTTACTTTAACTGCATATCCTTCCGCCATTATATTTAACTATCTTGTCTTCATGCAGGCGTGGATGCAACTGCATTCCAGGGTGGAGCGGGGAGGAGCACCTCTGGACCCATGACGGTAGGTTTGGTCAACCTACCCGAGGCGATGACCCAGGCGACTGCGCCTGCTTCAAGTGTTGGTTCAGTTGCTCCCTCGGTTGAGGCAACTGTTCCAACTGTAACATCATCCCCGCCGGCTGTCAGTGCGATCTTCACGGAATCCTTCACTGAGCCGGCAGTGATATTTTCTACGGGTTCTTCCGCAGCGGCGGCCACGGTTGTGAGTTCACCTCCAGTGAGTTCACCTCCGATGGTCTCTACCGCAGGGGCTTCGACCGTGCCTCCGGCGCCGGCGACTATCTCGTCCCCGGCCTGTTCAGCAGGTATGTTCGGGGCTTCAAGCCAATCTCTGCCTCCTTCCCATCTGCCAGACCTCTTGGATGGATATCCGTTAGGTTCGGGTGATGGGTTTGGCGGCTACCGGCCTACTATCGACCCTACAGGTGCGTAGGGTAATTTTGGACTTTTTATATATATTTTTGTTTTTTATCATCTTTTCCTAACTGCTTTTTGTTTTTGCAGTGTTGGATTCGAATGAGGTGTTTGTTCCGCGGTTGAATATCCGCCGTGGAACCACCCTTCGGACGGCTGTGGATTACGTCGAGTGGGCGCGCCACGCCGCCCCCAGTGGTGCACTGGGAGAAGCTATGTCGAGCTACCAAGAGGGTAGGCTGACAAACGAGCTTCGAATTCTCCTTGCCCGGATGCAGCCGCGCGTCGAGCTGCTTTGTCGTGAAAACGACAAGTTAAAGGCGGCTCGTATCCAAGAAGTAGCTCTGGCGCGGGCTATCCGGGAGGAGAACAGGAGACTCTCCGCCGTTGCTGCGGAGAAGGAGAAGGCCTTCAAGGCCCTCAAGGTTGAAGTTCAGGCCCGTCTCGAGGCCCGTTCCAAGGCTACCCAAGCTGTTAATGAACAGCTTCGGTTGGCTAAGGAAACTGCACGGAACGCAACTGAGAGGGCCACCAAGGCTGAAGCTGTTGCTGAGCCTCTACGCACTGAGAATGAGGAGCTCAAAGCCAAATTAGAGAGGCTCCAGTAGGCTCATGATGCCTTGGCCATGGAAGATGCCAAGAAGCTCCAAGAGATCTTGGACCAGAGGGGGGTGCTTGACCACACTGAGCGTAAGCTAAAGGGCGTCGAAGAGGCTGCAGCCAAAGATGTGTTGCTTGCCAACCTTACAAAGAACGAAGCCTAACGCGCCAGTAATGAAGCTCAAGCTGCCCTCCATGAGGCTCTGGTTACCAAGGAATGGCTTTTACGAGAAGCGTTGTCGCAGGTATGCATAGCTTCATAATATCTTTACGCTTTTCTTTGTACTTAGAAAAGGTTTTGATACTTGTATTTTTGTTTTGTAGGTTGTGCATCGGGTCTTCACGGACACATCATATGATGATGCCATGAGCGCAGCCCTCAACGCTTCTCATGAGGATGGGGAAAAGGCTGGCTTCCTGCTTGGTCTAGGGTTCGTTGAGAAGGGCATCCCGCCTTCCAACTTCCCTTTATATGATGTGGATACTGAAGCTGTATATGACCAAGCAGTGAACCAGTATGCCGCCTTCCCGCACCCGGTGGTGGAGAAGGTGAACGAAGTTGCTGCTACTGATGATGGGCTAACCATTCTCAAGACCTTCCTTGAACTGCCACAGCCAACTGATGGTGCGGGTACAAGTGGGTTTGGAGGGAGTGGCCCTGAAGCTTGATCTTTTAAATCCTTTCCCACTGTTAGGATAGATTTACGTCTTTGTATAGATTTATATTCTTGTAGGCGGGTAGATACCCGGCCATTCTTGTAACAGTTGAATTTTTATGGAATATAAATCTTTTGTGCGGGTAGGACCGTCACTCTTGCTTTATAAACATTATACGACTTGCTCATGCATATTATAGTTTAATTTGGCACTTGTTTTGCCGCATACACAATATATGATTCGCTTGTGCATACTTTAGTTTAACTCAGCAATTTCTTAAGTACTTTGGATAAGTTAACCTTTCAATGTGGCAGATAATAGGTTAAAGTTTTGCTTCCTCTTTCGTGATTGTGCGGGTAAGACCGTCACTTTCACTTAGTAGGATGGCTAAACTTTACCTATATCTGACCTGCGTGGAGGTTTTTCTCATTTTTTCCTTATGAGATTTTCTAAGTGTTCTGAATAAGTTAACCTTTCGACGCGCGGTTTTCAATAGGTTAATGTTCAGTTTCCTCTATCATGATTGTGCGGATAAGACCGTCACTTGCATTTAGTAGGATGACCAAACTTTACCTATGACTGACCTGCGTGAAGGTTTTCCTCATCTTTTCCTTAGAAATTCTTGCCGTTTTTTGTGTTTATGCGGGTTTTTCCGCCTTACACACGCAACGACTTCTTTTCAAACTTATTTATGCGGTGAATACCGGCATATCAGTGTTTTGGATAAGTTAACCGTTCGATGAGCGGTTGTCAATAGGTTAACGTTCAGTTTCCTCTATGATGATTGTGCGGGTAGGACCGGCACTTTCATTTAGTGGGATGACCGAACTTCACCTATGACTGACCTGCGTGAAGGTTTGCCGTTTTTTGTGTTTATGCGGGTTTTGCCGCCTTCCACACGCAACGACTTACTTCCCCACTTATGTATGCGGTGAAGACCGGCATATCAGTGTGGAAAGTTCATAAGTATAAATGTAAGATTATCAGCGTCAATGTGATAAGGAGAATCATTTCCATTAGAAGTGGCTCTGGGCCTTTTCTTTTACAAGTTTGGAATTGATCTACATGCACTGTGTAATTGAGCTCCCTTCCATGTTGTTTGGATGGGATGCCATCGAGCCGATATGCACTTGGTTCGGAATCTCGTTGTTTACGCAGTATGTAGTCTCCAACATTGTAGCTGTAGTTTCGTGTTTTTCCCAACTGGGGTTCTACACGCGTTGGCCTGCTCAGCATCCTTTACGCCACGAGGTGTGCGAGTTCTCCATCTCTGACGAATGTCTCGATGATGTCTTTCAAGTCTATGCATTCGTCGGTGTTGTGGCCTTTTGTCCTGTGGAAGTCACAGAATTTGCTCTGATCAGCGTTGTGACGCTCTCGGATTATTGGTGCCTTTGGCCATGGGAGCCTCTCGGTGTCGAAAATCTCGGTGACGCTTTTGGTGAGCGGCGTCCACTGGGGGTTCCGGTTCGACGACTGCCTGTTGTCCTTTCCGCCTAACCGAGGGTGCGAGCCGGATGAGGTGTCGAAGTTTACCCTTGACTGCCAAATACCTAGCTTCCTCTTTTTGTTTAGTCGGGCGGTAAGGACGTTATTTTCTCTTGTTTTCTGGGTGTAGAGGTTTGTGCTTTGGGGAAGATCTCTACCCAGTTGCTTTTCCGTTTCCGCGAAGCGTTTAGCTGCTGTCATGATGGCATCCCTTGTGGATGGCATGCCATCTTTACCCGTTAAGGTGCGGATGAGCTCTGGGTCTTTCGCGCCCTGGATGAAAGCACCGCGAACAAGATCTTTGCTAATACTACCCAGACTTAGCTTCTTTGAATTGAAGCGCGTGATGAAGTCTAGTAAAGACTCATCTTCCTCTCGGATGCAGTTGAGGATTGTCCATTGCTCTTCAGTGTACTTTCTTTGTTGACTGAAGTGTTGGCTGAACTTCTGTTGGAAGTCTGCCCAATCGTAGATGTGGTGGACCGGTAGACGGTCGAACCACGCTCTGGCTGCCCCAACAAGTGTCATTTGGAACATGTAACACCACGTGGGTTCCGTCCAGTTGCTAACGGTTGCCCCCGCTATGAATCTGTTCAAATGATCGTCCGGGTCAGATATACCATCATAAGTGCCGATGTTGGACATCTGTTTGGCACTTCTTGGGGCAATTGCTTCCGCAATGTCCCTTGCAAACTTGGAGGTTCTCGCATTTGCAGCGGTAGGTCTGAAGGTTTTAGAGAAGTCACGTGGGTTTCCACCATCGTTTTTTGGTTTGAAGGTTTCTCCAAAATTCCTTCTTGGTTGGAAGTCCGTTTCCTTACGCTTCCCTTTCGCCCTATGGCGAGAGTTTACGTCGTTGTTGGATTCCTCCGAATCATCGTCCAAGTACTCGCACTCATTGCTCATGTTGAGCTGCTATCGAGTGCTTCCGAATTCGTCAGCCTGTTGGAGTGAACGTAAGCGTTCATCCAACTCAGCTTAGAATTCCCTTTGACGTTTTTCCGCCCACGCTTTAACTTGTTCGAGTGTTTGGCGGGGGGGCCTCGTATGTTGTCTTTCCACCTGGGTATCAATGAATCCCAGGGGAGGATTGTTTACTGCACTTGCCCCGGCTCGGGTAACCGGGGTAGTGTTCGTAAAATTTACTGCACTTGCCCCGGCTTGAGTAACCGGGGTAGTGTTCGTAAAATTTGTGTACTCGCCGGTGTTCCTCCCAGTGGCTGGGGTTGTGGTTACCGGGGTTTCTTGGTTACTCCCTGGCCTGGGGACCGGAGTAACGTTAACCATCTTTTCGGAGGTTTTGAAAAAACTGAGAGAATTAGTTCTAGCTTTTATGCACGGATGGCGCCAATGAAGAAACACTAATTGACCCCGGGCAGATTACGGATAATCTGGGGGTTAAATAGATGTTTCCCACGAGGGGTTAGGTCCGGCAAAGATGGTTCTTCTGATGACCTGCAAAACAGACACCGTGAGCTCGTCACTGAGAAGGGGGGAGGTACCTCCTTGTGACCACCCTCCGGTGTGAGAATCAGACTAGATTGCTCTTGAATATAAGTGTATATTAAGAGATTGCTAGAGAAGATAAGATAATGAGATATCAGATAATGTAAGATAATGTAATGTGTCCATACCATTCCAAGGTGTTGGAGTATTTATAGCCGAAGGTAGGTTTCCAAGAAGGTACAGCCGGCTGAATAGTATTCCTGTTCTGCCAACTGTGGGCTACGCACATGCCATGCTGGTAGTTGGTGGGTAGGCAGCGGCTGATAGTGACCAGGCCGGCTGTGTACTATTCTTTTCCACCAACTGCAGGCTATGCACGTGCTACGACAGGTTGGTGAGTAGGCAGCGGCTAATAGTGACAGGGGTTGGTGAGTAGGCAGCGGCTGATAGTGACCAGGCCGGCTGTGTACTATTCCTTTGTCACAGTGAGCTGTCGCTGCTTTGGTCAGACCTTTTGTCCATACCTCGTCAGGTACAGTACAAAAGGTCCTCCAGTAGCGTACGGACTGGCTCATTTGGGCGGGAGTATTCCCGGCTTTGGGCGGGAGTGTTCCCGGCTTGCTCACTCCTTCTTCAGGTGACATTACTGAATTATTTAAGAGTTAAGTGCCTTGTGCGTGTAGCCTTGCTGCGCGGGTAGCCTTCCCTGATGGCTAGTATCCGTTACTGCGGGAACAGGCGGAGTATGTCGACCATTGGGAGGCTTTTCCTGCGGGAACAGCTTGCGTACAGCGCGTAAGGACGTCACGTCTCTGAGCATGGTGGGTCCTGCGGATCCAGTTGGTTTCTGCGCAGACGTCTCTCTTCAAGGTGAGTCTTGCGAGTTTAGCCTTTGCACAGACGTCCCTGTTGAAGGTGAGTCTTGCGGTTTCAACTGCGTAGACGTCCCTCTTTGAGGTGAGTCTTGCGGGTCCAACTGGGCTCTGCTGGGACCTAACTCTTCACTATCACATAAATACCTTTCTAATTTGGATCTCCATGTTTTTCTCTCCCAACTTGCTTTATTATTGTTCATCTCATAGCCGCTAACTTTGAAGCAAACGTTTACCACTTTCTTCCGTGGTATTCTTTTATCTCTTAATAAGCTTTATTTTTCCATTCCTTAGGTTGGTGTTCCTTTGTTTAGAAGGATTATATCTTTGTTAACCATGTTGTAAGCATTGTTGTAGCTGCATGCTAGAAGATTCAAAGAGCTTGGATTGTTAAAGGAATGCGGCATCGATGTTTTGACATGTTCATCCCCTGCACAACCCCCTATCATGGTTTGGCCGAGAATCGACTAGCTTTGTTATTTTATCATGGTTCTCCGTTGAAGCGATATGTTTGGTAGTTGCAAGAAATGATTGGTTAAGTGTTGCTATTTGGAGTTAATATCTCATGGTTGGGATTTAGATAAGCAATCGGTTTGACTTTGTGAGTCAGGAAAGAAATGAAGGTTTAATGTTTGACAACCAAGCCTAGACGACATTGGTTCGGTATTGTGATTTTGAGAGTCTAGTATGTTGTTTTGGTTTGGCTAGGATAAATGTAATGGATCAGTTGTTATTACTGGAATAGATGTATCAGTTGTTATTGTTATTGCTTGATCCATTCTTTAGTCTATATACCATTGTGTAAGCGCAAGCTTTTTAGTGAATCAATTTCCATAATCTCATTGTTGAAAACTCTTCTTCTGCTCCCAAAATCTAAAATTTTGAATCTAGAATCGTTGTTAGCTATTTGTCTACATTGTTAGCCATTTGCCTGCATTGTTAGCACTTGTCTACATTGTTAGCCACTTATTTTCACAAAATTAAATATTTAGCAAATACCATTTTTATTTTTAATGCATATGAGATTTCACACCACCTCATTTTAACAGTAACAAGGTATGCTTTGTTTAAATAATGACTCCCAAATAAAATACATTTTCCGGCTCATTTAAATAAATGAATTTTATATTACTTTTACTTTATTTCTTTTCTTTTTGTTCTTTTAAGTTCAGGTGATGTCTATTTTTTTTCTTATTTTATTACATCAATACTATATATAATAGTTAATACTTTGTTTTAATAATAACAATAATTACACAAAATTTCGTTTTAAGTTTCTCTCGTTCGTCCAAAATTTAGTAAAACACTCTGTTTTAACTCGTTGTCTCTCAAAACTTTAAAATTCAAAATATGAGCTACTTAGGAGTAATAATGAATAAAAATGAGCCATAATTTTATTAAAAGTATAGAAAATATTTATATAATTCATATAAAATTCAGAGTATACAACTCAAGAAATGGAGCTGAGGAAGAAACCAAAGGTGAAGACTTTAACCGCTACTTAAGACATTGGTCTCTACTACAAGAACACATCACAATTGCCTACTTAAAAACCTAAGATAAGCTACTTTTGTGGGAAGTAAATAAAGTAGTTATTCAAGCACCATGCCACCTGATCAACAATATCGACAATCCCAGAACCAAAACCTTGATATTCTTCAATGTAATATTGTTGTCAACATTAAGAATGCAAATGGGCTGACTGCTAACATTTACCCCATCAACAAGTTGATTATGAACATGATATTTCATCTTCCTCACGTGAATATGACCTATTCGCTGATGCCATAGTATTGATTTCTTTATGATGCCTTAGAGATAAAATATTGAGCCGAACGAGAAGACGTGGTAGCGATACCATATTGAGAACATATAGATCGTTCCCTCGAGGAGCACGCATCAAAATTCACTCGTCATGAATCTTGAATCCCGGTCTCAAGATCTTATACTCTTTATCGGTACAATGAGTTGAGAATCTTATATCACATATTTAAGAAATACTAAACAAAGTGTTCTCCAACTCAGTGATATAATTCACTTTATCAAACATCACCGTGTCATTTGACAACGTTCCTTCACCCATAATTTAACCTCCTTGGTTTCCCGCAAAACCCACATACCCTCCTCTTTTAGATTTGGTATCCTCAAGCAAGAGTAGGGTACTCGTCATGTGCCTAGATGCTCCACTATCCATTATCCAACGTGACTCGTGGAATCTCGGAAGCCCCTGCTCATACAGTTTAAGATTAAGTGAAACAAGGAAACCCAAGCCTTCTTGGTCTTGGGCTGCTTGATTTTATCCAACGATAAATCCTCCATAGGTTCATCATATTCTGATTCATAAGAAATGACATCTATTCTTGAACGCTCACTTGAACTTTCAGAAATAAATTTTTCCTTTTCAAAGAAACTAGGTGGATTTGCTTTTAATTCAACAGATTTTGGTTTAGCTACCCATTTTTGATTAATCGAGTTTCTCTTGACATAAAAAATGTTACTTTTAACTCGTGAACTCTCGCCAGTTTCAAATTTCTGAACAACTCCTACTTGTCTTGTCAAGATTTGTGTAGGAACAAATTTTGATGGAGTAATTTTCTTCACATTAACTAGTTTTACAACATGTTTCACAACAGCTTTCACATGGATACCCTACTGATTGTGAACATGATCATGCTTCCATCGATTAGGACATGCATATAACACTATATCCTATCTCATTGCAATTGAAGCATATTCTTCGGTCAGTAAATTATCCACGGGAGGAATTTAAGTATGATCAAGCTCAACTTTTTCTTTGAAAAAATATTGATTTTATTGTCACTTTAACAAACACAATATTTTTAAACATCTCATTGTTTCTTGCAACATTTTGCTTAATAGGACCATGATTTTGTTTCTTATGATATAAACTTAGCCTTGAAAAACGTTTTATATCTTTTTTACAGTCTTCAATATCACCACTTTTACTTTTAACAGATTTTTCAAAAATTGAATCACTTAACACATTTTCAGCATCCTTATCACACACTTCAATCTCACATTCTAAACTATTCACATTTTAGAAAAATCAATATCAACAGACTTAGGTATACACATTTTAGAATCATTTGTGAGTTCTATGTTCAAAGCCTTTTCAAAACCTTCTGGTTTCTTTGGAACATAAGAATTCCAAATTGGAGGTGGAACATAATGCTACCGTAAACCGTGTTCATAGTGTTTAATTACATTTCCCCTCAGGTATTTTTTATCAAATCCATTTGTTTTGGGAATAATATGATCAAGCACATATGAAGCTGCCTCATAACTCTTAAGTTTCAAGTCAAATCCGTTTGTTTAAATATGATTGCAACTCTTGTTTAAGAGAGAAATTCTCATCAACATCTATTGATAGCAATTTGCTTGTCCTCATCAGTGTGTTTAGCATTAAAATGGTTTTAATCTTGTAAAATTTTATTCCATATGTTCTTTTCGCACTTTTAAATCTTGTTCTAAGCTTCCTTAATACGTTTAAAATCTTTAAACAACGTGTCATAACTTGTTTTAAGAGTTTTATATTTAAAAACTGTTAATTCACATTCTTCACAAGGTAATTCACACTTTTCACATTTAGGCACATTAATTTGAGAATTTACCTGATTTGTCATTAAAACTTGTTGCACGGTTACCTCGACTTCCTCAGGTGATACTCCTTGTTTAACATCCCTACATCATTTAACAATAGATTCCTTTATCTCTTCTGAATCGTCATCCTCTCCAATATCTATCTTTTCATGAGGCATCTCCTCACCATTGAACCATCCTGTATAATTTCCAAGAACATCAGTTGGAAAAATAGTTTGAAAGAAATTAGGAGGGATAGTATGGATCCTGTCATATGTTTGAGGTACAAATTCTTCCTTAGAATCATAAGAATTTCATCTATAAAATCTTCAATAGATCCAAAAGCTTTGATGAAGTTGGGATTCTCATTCACTTCTATTCTCACAGAATCTCCAGCTACCCTTTTATTCTTTCTCAACAACCAATTCTTTAGTTTCCTCAAAATCCTCAATTTTCACTCAACTCAGAACAAACTCTTGCTCCATAGCTACCACATTTACCTCAGCTACCAACATACCCACCTTAGCCTCATGTATCCACACACTTATCAATCTCATCTAACACAATATTAACAAACATTTGCTTGAAAATAATGGTTCTAGTTGAATCCCTTATCAACTTGTGAAGCATGACAAGCCTTAGTTTGAGAAGTAGAAGCTTCACTTGGTTTCTTGTTGTTAGAAACAAACGAATTAGCTTGATTTGACAAGTATTGGTGATGTATAGCTTGTTTGTTGTAATCCCTTCCAAACGGAACCCATTGTCAGCCACTTCTTATTGGTGCATTCTCTCTTAAAATATCCCTTTTCTTTGCACTTGAAGCATCTCATATTCGGCTTATCAAAACCAAGCTTTGAAAGAGTTCCATCAAGATAATTTCTCCCAGTTATTTCCTTAAACCCCAAACTGAGAAACTAAGAAATAATTTGAAACATTAGAGCAAAGTTATTTTACCTCGAAAGTGATAAATTATAAACATGGTTTGTAATATTGATACTAACTTTATGCAAAATATGACGTTTTCACCCAATCCTTCTGTTTTGTGAGAATTAAGCCTTCATGCAAATATTCAGAAAATACTCATATATTGGATACTTTTAAGTGAGTCAGGTACTTCCGGCAGTATCTGGTAGGATAGGATTTTGGTGATAGGAATAGGGTTTATGTGACTTGGGTTTTGAATGTGGTTTTTGGAAACATATTACTAACGTGTGTGAATATATATATATATATATATATATATATATATATATATATATATATAAATTTAAGTAAAAGTTCCACACAAATCGGGTTTTAAAATAGGTTTTCACCTACAACTAAACCACACACGAAAGGCAAGTGTACCAATCGTTTGTAATAAAGTGTTGGTGAGAACCGAGTATCAATCCATGGACACAACAACTTCTAGTACTAAATCTTTGTAAATGACCAACCGAAAAAATAAATCTTGATTTAGATATTTAACTAATTAAACTAACATACAATGAAAATAAGCAAGTAAAAATACAAGAAAAAACAATCAATCCAACAAACTACCTAGACAAGAATCCACTCTACTAACATGACAAAATAACAATGATATGGCAAAACATCATGAATCTAAACATAAATACTAGATTTCAATAAATCAACCTAACACTAGCAAATAATCATCATGATGGGTTTTCAATCAAGAGATAAACATAGACTAACTTGTTTGTCAAAACAACAAAGTCTCATAATCAAAGGAAAGCTAGCATGAACAACATTCTAACCACCTAAGATTACACTAAAGTAGCCAAATTCTTGAAATTAATATAAACTTATGAACTTTAACTAGCAAGTCATCACCAAGTCAATAATCATAACAACACTCATCAATTTTCCAATATTAAGTGTAGGGTTTCATACTCATCAATAATTATATAACCAAGTTAATTTTTACTAGTCATTCCTAAATTAGTAATGTAAACAAAGATTTCATGAACATTCAAAGTTTACAAACAAACATCTAGAACATAGTTTTCCAACATGAATGCCTAAACATTTGCAAAACTAACAAGGTTAAGTAACTACAACAAGCCTGAACACCATCAATATCAACTTATAAACTCAACTATATTCTTGAAAGAACACCACTTTACCAAAATCATGCATAGATAATATATCACATTAGCAAGAGCTTCAACATTGTCTAGATAGCAAAAGTAATTAGCCCATAAGGCTTAATACAACTACAATCAAACTAGAAATAAGCTTACAAAACATGTTCAAGAACAAAGGAATGCAAACTAAGATCAAACAAGGATTGAAGGATGGAATGATGAATCTTGTGTTGGTGGAAGCCTCCAAGAATCCCCTAAAAATGCTTCACTTGGTTGAGAGAGAATCCCCAAGACTCCACACACCAAAATGAAGTGAAAATAAGTGTTTATAAGCTTCTGGACAAAGTGCACGGTCATGCACAAAAAGTGCATGGTCGTGCACTATTTTGGGTAAGTCAAACTTTCACTTTCGAATGCTTAGAGTTGCAGGTTCCAAAAATGTGCACGGTCATGCACAAAAAGTGCATGGTCGTGGATTCCCGGCACTAGCTAGTGCACTTTCAAAGTTGATGTGTCTTGTTCTCGGCATCGGATAGTGCACGGGCTCGTGCCCTCGGGAGTGCACGGTGGTGCACAAAAAGTGCATGATGGTGCAGTTTCATTTTTGGCACGATATCAGATGTGCACGGGTTCCAATAAAGGTGCACCATCATGCACATAAAGTGCATGATGGTGCAGTTTCACAGCATGGTCATGCACTTTCCTAGCATGGTCATGCACTTTGGCACGGTATCAGATGTGCACGGGTTCCGATAAGGGTGCACCATCATACCTATAAAGTGCATGATGGTGTAGTTTCTCAGCATGGCCATACACTTCCTTAGCATGGTCATGCACCTGCTCTGCACGGTCATGCGCTTTCTTAGCATGGTCTTGCACTTTTGGCAGATTCTTGATTTTTGTCCGACAAACGCCAACTTTTCATTGTTTCTTCATCGGGCGGGCGCCTGGACCTGCAAATTCATAAATAACTCAAATAAGTACCGAATACAACGGATTTGCATGGAGTTTTACCAAAATAAGAGGATAATTTGATACTAAAGGGTGTACACATTGTGTTACATCAAATATCCCCACACTTGAACTTTGCTTGTCCTCAAGCAAATGAAACAAACTCCACAAAAACAAGAATAACTCGCAAGCAATAATCATTCAAAGTTTTTAAAAGATTTACAAGCAAGCACTATTGATGTTTCCAAACATGCCTATTAAAAATGAATACATAGTCTAAAGAACATTACATTTGTTGCCATCACATTCCCACCTTGCAAACCACACAATGTTCATTCATACACTCGGCTATATTTAGTGATCATAACTGTAATATTGTATGTTGAGAACACTCGATGCCAAGACGATGACCAAACAAAGCATAGGCTTGTTTAAGGCTCAAATCTAACCGACACATACATAACATAAAACACGAGTACTTGAGGGTTGTAATTTGGCTTAGGGTTAGGGTGAGGAATTTTTGGGAAAAGTGGCTAAACAGGCTAGAAAATCCGGAACTAAGCTAGCTAAAAATAAAAACTAACTAAACCAAGTGGTCTAAACGAACCGAGAGCTAACAGACCAAAAATTGCTCTTTGAAATCAAACTTCATTAATATAGGATGAACTAAATTTCTTATTCTTTTCTTGCAACATTTTTTTTCTTTTATTTTCTTTTTCTTTTTTTTCCTTTTTCTTTTTTTTTTTGTTTTTTTTTTGATAAAAACAATACAAATGAATACAAACTAATAAAACACTTTGGGAGATAGCATTGTGCTTCTAGTATTCCCAAGTGATAAAATACATGAAAATGAAATGAAAAACAAACTAACTTAGCCAAACCGGATTTCTAACCAAAAATGGGTGAAAAATAAAAGGCTTTATGGCTAAGTGGGCGATAAAAAAAATAGGGCGAAAAAGAAAAACACGGGAAAAGGCTAAACATGAGCTACTAGGGGAATACTATGGGGAAGGGAAATATAAGTGAAAAATGGCTAGACATGGGTTTATCCTAAATTACTCAAATGGTTTATACTATGTATGTGTATATGGTTTGAAATGCATGCCAAAAACAAGTTCTACTTTGAAATAATCACCCGGCTCTCAATTTCCACCAAAAACATGAGCAAAAACAACTGACGAGGCTAACTCACGGAAACGGGCGGAATGGGTAATTTATGCAAAGTAAGAATGTGAATATTTTTGTTTGTCGTGTTTAAAGGTATGCCTTTTTAAAGATTTTCGGCTTGAATGTTTTAAAGATTTGTGCTTCAGGACAATGCAATTAAAGCTTGAATTAAAAATTGCTTAATGGTTATTATTTGTTACAAAAATTTATTTAGGAGTTTTGCAAAAAATTTTAATTTTAGACAAACAAAGTTCAAATTCCCTCCCCACACTTGAATTGTACAACGCCCTCGTTGTACAACAAAAAACTATAAAAGTAAGTGTAAAAGAGAGAACAGAAAAACTCCCCTGAAATCCAGAAATCTGCCAAAACCAAAGACCCGGCAGCGCGTGAAAGCATCCAAATCCAAAGAAACTAAAACATGCCACTGACATACTAACAAACACATTATAAACCCATCATATATAATAAAAGCATCCAACAAACATCATCCCAAAACCAACATAACCCATACCATCAATATATAGTTTGCAACAAAACAAAGTAGTTAAAAAAACACACAAATTGGTTGCACCAACGAGGGAAAACGGTGCAACCCTACATACTACCATAACCAAAACACATGAAAATCCTAAACATGCTACATTTCGCAATAGTCGAAAGCTAGACTCACAGCCCCTTATTAACGGGTGGCTCTTTGATATTGAAAATTGTTATACGACCCGTTTAGTTTGATGAGTTTACCATGGGTTTGTAAGAAATTGATGGTAAACATAAAAAGTGTTTTAAAAAAATAAATAAACAGGTCATTCCACCAACACTTAAATTTACCCGGACCAAACCTGATACAATTTATGTAGTGAAGAAGGCGATCCTCTTGGCATTCCTTTATACTTTTGATGTGTTCATATGACCGTTGACACGCCTTGAACTGTGGTTGGTCCTGCTTTCTCCATGCCCTCTCCCGTGGTGTTTTTGATTTGGGTGGCGATCCACCATCATGCTCATCCATGGTCGGACATTCTTTATTGCAAGGTAGTGAATCGGATGTCACCATAGTCATTGGTTTGTTGGTGAACCCACTCACTTGCAAATTTTCTTCTTGGTGCGGTGCTTTGTTGACTTCCACGGTTGGTTTTCCAAATAATAATGCTTCCAATTCATTAAGATCACCAACTGGTAGAACTCTTCTTCATTCACTTCCATGAGCGGTATACCTGACAATTCATCCCCAAAATCATTTTCCCACGATGGAATAATACGAATTGGAGGTGGGACTTTTACGGTACTTTGTGGGATTGAGAATTGCACTTTGTCCATTATGGTATCTGATTCTTTAGTTTTCTCCAACACAACAATGGATGAGGGTTTTGTTGCTTTAATTTCATCCTCATCATCCCAATATATATTGTCATTCGTGTAGCAAGTCAAACTCTCCTGTCGATGGTTTGCACAAAGTTCATTGATAACAATACTTTGGGCCTCTAATCTATGGAGTTGTTCCTCGGATTTACGAGTATTAAGTATCGGTAGCGGTATCCTAATATCTCGCATGCCTTTTTCGAGCATCGCATCCCAACATTTCATTCTTTGTGCCCAATACTCTAGAAATCCCGTGCTAAGATCGCGTTGGGAAGGTGGTATGTTGGGGGCCTCAAATGGTTGTGAATAAGGATAAGGTTCTTCATTAAAATCGGTGGGACACCCTGGTGAATAATAACAATCATGTGTGTGATGGGTTCCCCACATATCTTGCACCAAACCCCCATGTGATAATTCCCGTCATCATAATGGTATCCTTTACAATAATCTCCATAGTAGTGCTACTCCATAGGTATCACTACAAGGAACACTCAAACAAAAAGGATCACAGGCACCAAATATACATGAAAAAAAAATGAAGTAAATAATGAATAAAGCAAAAGATATAAAAATTAAAAAAATAACACATATACACAAAGTGGCTACGGAAATAAAAAAAAGGTAACTAAACAAGTAAAAGACACTAAAATTTGAAATAAAAATAAGATGAATAAAAATGAAATAAAGTAAAATAAAATAGATCAAAAAAATAAACAAGGCTAAATCGAATACTTGGATCGTTCTCGAAAAGTCACCATGTCCCCGGCAACAGCGGCAAAAACTTGACGTGTGTGAATATATATATAAAAATTTAAGTAAAAGTTCCACACAAATTGGGTTTTAAAATACATTTTCACCTACAACTAAACCACAAACAAAAGGCAAGTGTACCTATCGTTTGTAATAAAGTGTTGGTAAGAACCGAGTATCAATCCATGGACACGACAACTTCTAGTACTAAATCTATGTAAATGACCAACCGAACAAATAAATCTTGATTTAGATGTTTAACTAATTAAACTAGCATACAATGAAAATAAGCAAGTGAAAATACAAGAAAAACAATCAATCCAACAAACTACCTAGATAAGAATCCACTCTAATAAAATGACAAAATAATAATGATATGGCAAAACATCATGAATCTAAACATAAATACTAGATTTCAATAAAGCAACCTAACACTAGCAAATAATCATCATGATGGGTTTTCAATCAAGAGATAAACATAGACTAACTTGTTTGTCAAAACAACAAAGTCTCATAATCAAAGGAAAGCTAGCATGAACAACTTTCTAACCACCTAAGATTACACTAAAGTAGCCAAATTCATGAAATTAATATAAACTTATGAAACTTTAACTAGCAAGTCATCACCAAGTCAATAATCATAACAACACTCATCAATTTTCCAATATTAAGTGTAGGGTTTCATACTCATCAATAATTATATAACCAAGTTAATTTTTACTAGTCATTCCTAACTTAGTAATGTAAACAAAGATTTCATGAACATTCAAAGTTTACAAACAAACATCTAGAACATAGTTTTCTAACATGAATGCCTAAACATTTGCAAAACTAACAAGGTTAAGTAACTACAACAAGCATGAACACCATCAATATCAACTTATAAACTCAACTATATTCTTGAAAGAACACCACTTTACCAAAATCATGCATAGATAATATATCACATTAGCAAGAGCTTCAACATTGTCTAGATAGCAAAAGTAATTAGCCCATAAGGCTTAATACAACTACAATCAAACTAGAAATAAGCTTACAAAACATGTTCAAGAACAAAGGAATGCAAACTAAGATCAAGCAAGGATTGAAGGATGGAATGATGAATCTTGTGTTGGTGGAAGCCTCCAAGAATCCCCTAAAAATGCTTCACTTGGTTGAGAGAGAATCCCCAAGACTCCACACACCAAAATGAAGTGAAAATAAGTGTTTATAAGCTTCTGGACAAAGTGCACGGTCATGCACAAAAAGTGCATGGTCGTGCACTATTTTGGGTAAGTCAAACTTTCACTTTCGAATGCTTAGAGTTGCAGGTTCCAAAAATGTGCACGGTCATGCACAAAAAGTGCATGGTCGTGGATTCCCGGCACTAGCTAGTGCACTTTCAAAGTTGATGTGTCTTGTTCTCGGCATCGGATAGTGCACGAGCTCGTGCCCTCGGGAGTGCACGGTGGTGCACAAAAAGTGCATGATGGTGCAGTTTCACTTTTGGCACGATATCAGATGCGCACGGGTTCCAATAAAGGTGCACCATCATGCACATAAAGTGCATGATGGTGCAGTTTCACAGCATGGTCATGCACTTTCCTAGCATGGTCATGCACTTTGGCACGGTATCAGATGTGCACGGGTTCCGATAAGGGTGCACCATCATACCTATAAAGTGCATGATGGTGCAGTTTCTCAGCATGGCCATACACTTCCTTAGCATGGTCATGCACCTGCACTGCATGGTCATGCGCTTTCTTAGCATGGTCATGCACTTTTGGAAGATTCTTGATTTTTGTCCAAAAAACGCCATCTTTTCATCGTTTCTTCATCGGGCGGGCGCCCGGACCTGCAAATTCATATATAACTCAAATAAGTATCGAATACAACGAATTTGCATGGAGTTTTACCAAAATAAGAGGAATTTGATGCTAAAAGGTGTACACATTGTGTTACATCAATTACCTTTCTTTTTGTGCAATATTTCGTATGATCTTGAAATACCTATCCTACCAAATTTCCTTTTCACATGTAGAATTCAGCATTGGTCTTTTACTGGAAGACCCTAAAGAACTGAAATGCGTTCTTTTGATTTCAGTTTGCTTTGCTTCCTACAATTTGCGGAACCTAGGTTGCCCCCCAGAACTTAGGGAGAAATGTTTTCTCTTTAGCAATAAGGTGAGGAAAAAGTGGCGCCAAAAGGAACAATGGCCACCGTTTTGTGGAATTTCCAAAGCGCAATTAAAAGATGAGTGAAAAGATATGAACGATGTTTGGGCTGCGGAAATTGGTCTCACCAAGAAAGATGTAGAGTAAGTCAAACCCAATCCCAATATTAATATACCGAACTAATGAGGCAGGGGGCTATTAGGCTCAAAACGAATGATCCATTAGAGTTGGAACTTATGTTCATAGTAGGGTTGAAGAAGAACTGTCCACATCTTGGATAAAACCAGTCTTGACGATATGATCTTAAAGGATTCATTAGTATTGTAAAAGAATAATAAAAAAAACTAATGATTCACCACACTTCAGGATAAAGAATGGAGCTAGAATAGGAAAAATAAGACAAATTTTAAAGAAGAAGCTCGATTAGTCGTACCCCTTGGAACACATTTACTAATATACCCGACAAAACCTATCACCCACAAACCAAAACCTTTGGAAATATATCATCTTTTAACATATGCAACACTTCAAAAAGTGGGTGGAGAATGGATCTCTCGACAAGCATATTCTCTGTAAGTTATACCTTGGCTAAGGGTGTTTATACATACAATATTACACGTATGCACATATATAAAGCCGAGTGTGTATGAAAAATGCGAGCATGTGACATTTAGCATAAACATAACTCATAAAAGCAAACAATAGTTTTAAATGTCACTACATATACTAACACGTTTAGCTCTTATGGATTGCAGGAACTTTATGAAATTTCTCAGGATGTTTAGCTTAGATTAACGTGATGTTCAAAGAATTTGTTCAAAGCCTGCTTGAGGACAAACAAGGTTCAAGTGTGGGGAGATTTGATGTATATTAATTTATACATATTTTCAGCACTAAAATGTCTCCAAATAAGCGTAATCTCAGCAATTATATTAGAAAAAATAAGCACGAATTTTCCTAGTTTCTAACTATAGGTAATTATAGCCTTAAAAATTAAAACGAGCTAATATACAGAGAAAAATAACGAAATCAAACTCAACACACCCATGGTGAATCAAGGCATGGCCAAGCCTAGAACATACGAAGAAAAGACAAAAATTCAAGAAGTCATAACATGGCCATGTTAATCAAAACACACCTTATGTTGAAAATACAAAAGGAAAAGACAAATAGAAGATTCTGAAGATAAACATGACCATGTTTTACCAAAACACACCCCATGTTGAAAGTACAACAGAAAAAGAGAAATTTGGACTCTTCTAAAAGTCACCATGGCCGTGCCCAACTCACCACGACCGTGTTCACCTCTATTGTACGATCTAACAACGAGTATTTATTACAACATGAAAAAAAAGTCACCATGGCCATGTTTTTCTACACATGGTCGTGCTTTGGTGACCTGATCATCCTATAAATCGAATGCTCATATTCCACTTTCAATACACCTTCAACAACATTAAATTCACTTCACCCACCTCCTTTCTCCACCATAATAAGGGAATTATCCCATCCATCCACCCTTGAAGATTAAAGAGATTAAGCTCTTGTAAGAAGTTACTAGCATCAAAGATTAGTCATCCAAATTGGTTAGATCATTTTAATTTGATATTGTTTGTATCTATTACGTTGATGGATAACATTTATGTTTACTATTGGCTAAACTTTCATAGTATCATCTTGGTTTATAATGAATACTAAATGAACTATAATAATATTGGTTGAACATGTGGTCGATATTTAATAAGTAAAGGATATCTTATAATTATCACTTGATGAGAATGTTAAAATACTCTTAAAAGATACCCCAAGTGCTGAACTTGAGAAGACGAGGAATTGCTAGTCTTATGAGGCCTTGGCTAACCTTAAAAGAGACACAAAGTACCGAGTGTGATGATAAGCCGGGTAATTGCCATTCTTGTAAGGGCTTAGTTGAGAAAAAAACATAAATCCTAATATGAGCATGGACCAAATGAAGTTTTAGTAATCGTTTTGTGTCTCAATTTTTGTGTAACGTATTTTGGTATTAGAAAAATGTATAGGGGTATTTTGGTAATTAAAGTAAAGATACATTCATTAATGTAAAGACACATTTGTTAGAGTAGTTAATAACAAATGTTTCCGAGTGTCATTCGTTCTTATTCGTTAGAGGATGTTAACAAATGAGACTAACGTTGGTAGTCGTTCATTAAAATAACGAATGTTAGTTAATGTATGATAGCGAATGAGGCTCATTCGTTAGGGAATGTCTAACAAATGAGCTATCGTCTATATATATACCCCGTAGTTCTTATTCTAATTAACAGTTCTAATTTTATCCAGTTTCCTCTCGTTACGTTGCCCAAATTTCCTCTCAACATAAACAATCACACACACTAACGTAATTCAACCTAAATGTATTCATATTAAATATTACATCATGAACATAATGAATCGTAATCAATCAGATCATGCATTCTTGTAACGATTCCGGCAAATCCAGGTATACCCTAGCCGGAATATACTATTTACGTGTCATTTAAATATTGATTATATGTGTTATAGTACATATATACGAGTATATATGATTCATAGTACGAATCATACTCGATTATATAGTGAATCGTATTGGGATTACAACTAATCAATGATCGGTTATTGAAACCCGAACGGATCGGGAATTACATTATAGACGACGTATATAATGTTTAGTGATATATACGAAGTATTAATGCTTCGGGATAGGTGAATTATAGCACAGAAAAAGGATTTCGATTTAATGGTACGTCGGTACGCTAAACGAAACCTTTAACACCAAACCAAGCAAGAGACGATCAATCAAACCGAAAAAGATGCACAAATACCGATAATATGATGTTTTAATGTCAGGGGTTAAGTTTTTAAAGTTTTTAAGTCGGTTGTATGTAAATTTTATTTTAACCCGAAAAACGACCATATTATGCTCGTTTTAAGCCGAATTACGAGTTTAAACGAGAAACGAACTGAACCAGATTATCCACAACATTATCCGGATTGCATAATCCAAATGTGTGGACAATATTTGAGATGTGGGCCCCCCCCCCACACCCCCACATATGGCCGGCCACCCCCCCCATGTTCATATTATCTATCATTTTCTTTTTTTTTTAACCCAAAACTCTCCCAAAACTCTCTCAAATCCTTTCATACTTTCAAGTGTTCATCAAATCCACCTCTTCTAATCAAGAACACAAGGTATAAACATGTTATAATACATGATCTTTGGTGTTGGTTTCTTTACTTTGAGTTGTTTTGCAAGAACAAGAGGTTCCAAGTGAAATATGGGTAAAAACCCGAGATGGAACCGGTTCTCGTATGATCAAGGGATGTATACAAGTTATACAAAGGATCTTGGTCCAAGAAATGAGTAAAAAGAGTCGAGAACGGATTTTTACGGTTAAAACCTTTGTTTTTACTTAAAAAACCGACACTATGAAAGAAATGGTTTGATTGTTGGTATAGTTTGCTTGGTATAGTGTTATTGTGCTTGTAAGTGTTGTATCTAGCGGCTAGCAAAGGCTAGAAACCGAGATCCTTGCGATCTAAAGCTAGAAAACACAAGATAGTTCGGTTTTTGTGTGTTATGAAAAAATGGACAGATTTACGTGTGCTTAGAGTCGGGTCACGAAATTTCACAGATATGATCTACACATGAAAATATGAGATCTGTGAATTTTTGGTAATTTTTGGATAAAAGATGAATATTTGGTGAATTTAATGCTCGGTTTTGGCCGAAAATAGTGAAAAATAGCAAAACATGATGAAAAATTCCGGAAAATTTAAGATAAGCTTTTTATAACATATAAAAGTCACCCACAAAATTTGAGCTCAGTTGAAAAAGTCTAAGTAGGCTTTTCGGTGAAACGAGTTCTAGGGCTTTCTAGCTCGGTTTTGGGTGAAAATGGCTTGAAAAATAAGTTTTAAATTCTGGAAAAATTCCAGGAGGTTATGAGGATGATAAATATCATCTCAGAAAAATTTGGGATTTTTCTAAAGTGTTTTGGTATTTTTCATATATTTAGTGTTTTAACAAGATTTAAAAATAGATAAATAAATGTAAATGTAGGAAAATAAATCTGGGAAAATTCCAGAAAGTTATGAGGATGATAAAGATCATCCCAGAAAAATTTGGGATTTTTCTAAAGTGTTTTGGTATTTTTCATATATTTAGTGTTTTAACAAGATTTAAAAATAGATAAATAAATGTAAATGTAGGAAAATAAATCTGGGAAAATTCCAGAAAGTTATGAGGATGATAAAGATCATCCCAGAAAAATTTGGGATTTTTCTAAAGTGTTTTGGTATTTTTGATATATTTAGTGTTTTAACAAGATTTAAAAATAGATAAATAAATGTAAATGTAGGAAAATAAATCTGGGAAAATTCCAGAAAGTTATGAGGATGATAAAGATCATCCCAGAAAAATTTGGGAATTTTCTAAAGTGTTTTGGTATTTTTGATATATTTAGTATTTTAATAAGATTTAAAAATAGATAAATAAATGTAAATATAAGAAAATAAATCTGGAAAATTTTTACAAAATTCCTTACTGTCAAATTAAGTTTTGTGCAAAATTTCAAGACCCGAGACTAATCGGGTAATTATTTGTGCTAAAAAGAACATAAAAACAAGTTTTTAAAGCTTAAAACGTGTAAACCGGCATAGTTCGCATAAGCGAGCTGACTGGTACATGAAAACTCTAAAAATAGACTATTTCATAAATCTAAGTAAATTAAGTAAAAATAAATCATCCAAAAATAATTCGGATGATTTGGGTAATTTTACCCGATTTTACCGTTTCCGGCACCGAAATACCGGAAACGGGCCCCACGGCCAAACGGGGTGTCAAACCGAGCTATAATTTCATCACCTTAACTAAATTGACTGTCAAACTCTAAGCAATGTCAATCTGAGTCCTTAGAAGTGTCACGGGGTTAACATTGTCCCCGAATCGAGTACAGTACTGGGTTAACAATGTTCCCAGATGTACCGATTGATACGTATTTAAGTTATGGGAATTATATAGTAACGACTAGATATTATATTACAGATCCAGGCACGTAGCTGTTCCTTATATTACTCACCGACTCACAACAAGGTGAGTTTTCACGAGCCCCTTTTAATGAATTGTTTTAATTATATTTTCCCGGGGCGGAAAACATGTCTTATTTAAAGTATTTAAGTACATACCGATCGTATGGAAATACTTGTACATTTATATATATATGGACTGATGCATAGAATATATAAAATGTTTATAATGTGTTATTGATCTGGGGTAACATAGTTCCCAGGGGTTATTGTTGTTCTGGGGTAACATAGTTCCCAGGGGTTATTATTATTCTGGGGTAACATAGTTCCCAGGGGTTGTTATTGTTCTGGGGTAACATAGTTCCCAGGGGTTATTATTATTCTGGGGTAACATAGTTCCCAGGGGTTGTTATTGTTCTGGGGTAACATAGTTCCCAGGGGTTATTATTGTTCTGGGGTAACATAGTTCCCAGGGGTTATTGTTGTTCTGGGGTAACATAGTTCCCAGGGGTTATTATTATTCTGGGGTAACATAGTTCCCAGGGGTTGTTATTGTTCTGGGGTAACATAGTTCCCAGGGGTTATTATTGTTCTGGGGTAACATAGTTCCCAGAAAGTTATTGGAAATGTTCTGGGGTAACATAGTTCCCAGCATGATTATATTGTTAATAAATGATTATTAAAATGATTTGTCAGTGTTTATTTAAATTAGTGAAACTCACCAACTATTCGTAGTTGACCCGTTTTCTTTACATGTTTTCTAGGTATGCCCAAGTTGGATTGATTGATGTGTGCTTAACTATCTGTGCTACCTGTTGGAAGCTTGCTGCTCTTTGTTTTGTAATGAATTTATTAATGTCTTATCGGTAAAATATGTGTGTATCACCTAGACAGTAATGAATCTCGCAACAATGTAATATGTTATAAATTAATGTAGTGGTATTTTCTTTATAAGCAATGCTGTTGATATCAGATGTGTCTGTTGCATCCCGTGTACGTTTCCGCTGCGGTTACGGGGTGTTACAATTCTCAAGTGATTCGTGTTTAGTTTGTTAATTGTAACTAATTGATCGAAAACGAGTATCAGACTATTCGTACTGAATAATTGATCAATTGACAGACTGAAACATGATAATGAAGCTAAATTTAACTTATGATTGTTCGATATGGTGAATTGATAATTTGAGATCAGTTAATTTTATTGATTCGGCATGAATCGTTGAATTCGATTTACGCGGGAAAGTATTCAAAGTTTTAACGCATTTTGACTTTGATTGAGTCAAAATTGGATAGAATTGAGGTGTTTGAGGTGGTTTGTAATTGTTCGGAATGAGTTTGCGAGTGGTTTGATAGTGGTTTCGTGTGATTTGGACTAGTTTGGATAGGCTTTGAATAGGTCTTGAATGGTTTGGATCTGGAAATTGATGAAGATGATGAATGCTCATTCGTTGTTTTTTTGAGCACATTCATTATCTTTATGTCTCCTTTGTTAGATGGTTATAAGATTGTTGTAACCATTTCTAACAACCCATTCGTTATACTGTAGAACCTATTGTTACACTGTTCAATCTGTCGGTCCCAATTATCTCACTTGAGCGTATAGTAATCAGTCTCGTAACCCACACAAACGTGTTGACAAGAAGGTTACGAATTTTGCGTTTGTGAAAAACCAGTAAGTACTAATGGCAGAAACACTAATACTTATGTAATTGCTTAACAGACAAAATTATAACGCACACAAAGAGACTCAAAAGATTTCAATTTAATATTATTAAGGATAAAAATGAAAAACCAATTAGGGTTTCTAGGTGAAATGTATGATTTGTAGCAGCTTTTCCGTACAAAGATATTCTTTTCAGGAAAGAGACAGCCGTCAAATCACAATATTTGCCCTGTGTCCGTTGTCATAGGCGTGCCCTAAAGTTTCTTTAAATAGGCCTGCCCTGACACCTTCTAGAAACCCTAATAATTGATTCTTAAAATATTCAAACATATTACAAAATGTTACAAGTGTAAACAGGTCTTCGAGTAAGCTTGTAAGTTTTTGTCCTTGTCAAGCAAACCTGGTAACCATTAAGTTTGCCTGGAATAGTTTTCGAGTAAGCTTTACTTAGAATATTTTTCTTAGAAAATATTCATCAAGCAGACTTCAATCTTCATGATAATATTAAAATTTGCTCGATATATATCCTACGAGCAAACTTGTTCTTCTTGGGTCCCTTCAGCCTTTTTGTATTTAACTTATTAAACAAGTTCAAGTGTGCTGGTGACACTGTAGCTTGCTCGAGGTTGAACCTTGCTCGTTAGAAGTCCTTAGAGTAATTTCTTCATTAACTTCCTTCAAGTTTGCTTGGACCACTGTTTATTAACAAACCTTGCTCTATCCATCAAACTACTTGGTTTTAGCTTGGTTTAGTCAAGGATTTGCTCTGAAACTAATCTTGCTTGAGTTGAAGAACAACCTTACGTGATGAAGTGTAGCTTGCTCGATATAACACTTTGAAGACTTCTAGAAGATTACTTTGCTCGTTTAGGCAAAATACTTTGCTTGACTAAGTTTAAGCTTGCTCGGATGCCTAAGTTTGCTCGGTTTCCATACTTAGCCATTTTCCAAGGAGGTTGAGAAGATTCCAATCTTCCTTAGTCATTTTCTTCTCCCAACACAATCATTCGTTTCAACGTCATTCGTTATTACATTCGTTCATCACACATTCATGTTCACTGTTTCTCATTCGTTACCTCATTCGTTCACTGTTTTACCACATTTGTTATTCTCTCATTCGTCATAGTTCATACATGTTAACCTTACCATTTGTGTTGTTCATTCGTTACAAGAGTTTCTCATTCGTTATAAAAATTTAACATTCGTTTAAATTGACAAGTTTAATCCTTGAACTTTCAAACTTTGACAGTTTATTCCCTTGTGTTTTCATAACATGGAAAACTTTTATGCTTTAGCATCACAAAATGCGATCATGAAGAATATTTTAACTACTGATTCCAAGATCGGGTCTCACATTAAATGCTCGAGGCTCAATAAGATATGTGATTTTCCTAAATGGGAACCAAGATTTAAAGCACATTTGGGAGCAATACAACCCGAGTGTATGCAGAGTTTGGAAAATGATTATGTTCCCTTGACGGTTAGTTCTATTACACTTGGTAATACTGAGAAGCTGTTATCTCAAATGTCTATCGAAGAAAAAAAGCCTATGAGATTGGACAAAGGCTTATTCCACATTGACTATGGTGTTACCCGAGAATATTTTTCACTAGTTTAGCCATATTAAGATATGTGATCCTTTGTATCAAGCTTTAAGATCGAGAAGCATGAGAAATACAAAAGAGAGCAAGAAGTCAATGTTAAAATATCAATTTAGTATGTTTAACGTTATTCAAGGAGAACCTGTTGAAGAGTTAATCACGAGATTCTGTTATTTGACTACTGAGTTGCACAATTTTAAAATGCTTCTAGTTGACAGTGATCTTATTGACACACTGAAGAATTCTCCACCGTCTTCTTATTCAACTTATCTTATGGTACTAACAAAAAAAGGGTATTTTAAGAATGATGAACTTACTACAATGGATTTAGTACAAAAGTTTGAGGAACGGGAATATGATTTAAAGTGTCAAGATTCAAGGGTAATCCAGACCCAAATTTATATGGTGGAACAAATCCAGTTAGTAAAAGTTCATCTACTCCAATTTCTGCCTTTTATTCTCTAACAACTAGAGACATTTCTCAAGAGGTTGCTTATGAACCTAACGTATTTCCATGTTCAGCTGGTTGTAATGTTGGTTCAGTTCCTCATGTTACATGACCACCTAATGTAAACATGAAGGAAGAAGAAATGCATTTTGCTTTCATGGGAGCTTTTATGGTTTCTTATGAAAAACTGGTAAAGATAAAGAAGTTAATGCAAAGAACTGGTAAAGACTTGCCCGCCGTGAGAAAGAGGATTGGATATCATAAACTGAAGGTCAAGTGTTATAATTACTACGTGTTTGGCCATTTTGGAAAAGAATGTGACAAGCCAAGAAAGGAATATTCTTCTGTATCAAGAAAAAGAAACTTCAACACCAATAAGAAATATAATAACACTGAGTCCAATGAGAAACCTAAAAGTGGTGAGTCTACAAACCCAGGAGGTTCACATGCAATGATAACTCAAGATGGCATTGATAGGTCCAAAAGGATGTTGGGTAATGTATCTTCTGAAATGAATCAAGCTAACTTGGCTGTGATTGAACAAGTGGAGTAGTTTGAAATGCTAAGGATGATAAGCATATGGAAGATAGTGATGACTCAGAAACAGAATTAGATGATTCAACTATTGATTTGCAAGGAAAGTTTGCTTGCATGGCCAAGATAGAAGAGGTTAGTTCTAACTCTTCAACTATTGATTTGAAAGGAAAGGTATTTCATTTGTTGTTGATGAAATAGAATGTTGTCGTTTTGGTGAATACAAGTCAAAACTTGAATCACTTTATCACCACAATGATCAACTACTTTGTGATCTCACTATCATTCGTGAGAACTATCGACAAGTGGTTGAGAATGACTAAAATCAAATCATAAAATTGAGGCCTTGTCGATTAGTAATCATGACTTGAAAGTTGAGATTTCAGTCAAACAAGCCATCATTGATGGCCAAGTTAAAGAAAGTTTAAAACTAAGAACTAAGATCCCCGATCTTGAAATTGTGGTGACGGAGTTGAAGAACAAGTTAGGAAAATTTAGGAATTCTTCTTTCTTGTTAAATGAAATCATTGAAATTAATAACATTCATCAAGAAACTAGTAAAGCTAATTTAAGATATGTTGAAATCCCTCCTCTTTTTCATGATGATTATACTAGTATCCCAGACAAAGGAAACATAAAAAACATTAATATTGACGGTCCTATGACTATTGATCCACCTGTGTCTGGGGATAAGGTTAATCATGAGGAGAAAGTTAAAACCAGTTGAACCAAAGTTAACTCCAAAACCTCAAATTCATAACAATGTGGTTTTTATTGAAACTGGCCATAGTGTGTTAATTGAAGATGTGTTTGAATCTCATGTGGTTCACAAAGGCAAGAATATACATGTTGCTACTCATATCTTTGTGAACATGTGATTCTAAGAGTATCGTACCATCTGAAAAGCCTATGGTTTCTAATGCGGATTTAATGAAGTTTATTAATCAGGTTAAGTGAGTTAAAGTAAAAAGTGGCCGGGCTTACAAACTGAAAAGGGTTAGTAAAGTATTTGATGAACAAGATATCCCTTTAAGTTTGATTAAGACTGAATTGATTTAGAGCGTGTTTAAGAATGAGATATCGAGTTTGACTAAGTTTGAAAAAGCTTTTGAAAATTCAAAAGTGATTAATACGTTTCAAGTGAAAGAAAGGTTAAGTATGATAAAACCGATCAAGTTTGTGAAATCATCATTTTTAGGTTCATTAAAAATTTTTTCTAAATGTTCTAACCTTTATTTTTACAAAACTAAATATGCAAACCAGACAGAAAATCCTATGTAAAGGTTGTAACTTTTTAACCTAATGAGTCACATTTATTTGCTGATTCATCGCATATGTTTGTGGATATGAGAATTTGCTTCTCATGTGGTAAAGGTGTCCATGTTGCTAAAAAGTGTGAATCTAGGATGGAGATTAATAGAAAATCAAAGGAACAAGTTCCTATGATTAACAACATCTTGGAAAGAAAACCTACTCAAGCCAAGGTTGATGACACTCATATAATGTTTAATGAAGTTAACCCTAGGAAGGTTGTGAGGGTTAATTTTCAAGAGTCCAATGTATCTAACAAAAAGGATGAGCTTTTTAAACCTATTTATAAAAATGTGAATTCTGGCGTGATTCATGATGAATATATTAAATGAAAGTTAAAAGCACCTTTGACTTATACTCGTGTTTATCAATTACACTAGTAGAATTTTAAACAAAACTCAAGTGAGATCAAGGTTCATGTTGATGTTTTTCCAACGAGGAAACCTAAGTTTGACTTATGCAGAAAGGAAACTAAGGTTGAGCCCAAGATTGCGGCTTGGGTTACCTTTTTGTGAAACCGGAATTCGATTGATTACGACATCAATACTATTACGGATCTTGTCGTTGATATGATATACGATTAGAATTACTTTAGTAGGTGCTCTGTGTGTATTGAGAGTTCAATCAGACAGCATAACAATGCTCAAACGAATGATAAAGATAACTAATAATTAATTCAATAATTTACAAGTATATATAGACGATGAACTCATTCGTTATACAAGCCATAATGAATGAGATTCATTCGTCATCATATGTTAAATATAATACTTTAAGCTAACGAATAAGTACATTCATAGTCTTCATTCGTTTAAACATCTAATGAATAGACGCGAATAAACACGCATGGACACATTCGTTATTAGCTACTATAATGAATGTGTCTTAAATTAGAGAATGAAACTAATACATTTACCAAAACACCACCTATACATTATAAATAAGACCATTACATTTAGATAAAGACTAAGACGAACAAAACGTGTACTAACAAACTCCCCCTCGTCTCGTGCTCTTTGTCTTAATTACTTGAATCTCTTGGTTTTCTAATCTGCACAACTATGAATCCCGAACGCATGGCAAACACGAACCACATGTTGAAATTGCATTGCAGCTTCATTATCTTTAACGTTTGCCCAACGAATCCAATTCTTGTACAGGACTTCGTTGTCAGATTCCGATAAGTTAACCAACCACATAGAGTCAATAACTCGAACAATTTCAGTTTTCAGCCCCGATACTAGCACAATCACGGCTTCATCTGTTTGAATATCATAGTACGACCTATTGAACTTCTTGTAAAGACTTTAGGTAAAAGTCTTTACATGAACTTTCTTCAAAATACGAGGGGGTTTTACCTTAAGCACTAACTTCCTCTAGCCCGTTCTCAGATCAAACTCGTCAATGTACTTACGCGTTGGAGCTTGTGGCTTGAAGTACCTAAACCAATACTTTAACTCTTGTAATAATTGATTCTAGATCCAACCCGCTATCTGGTCTCCACCACGATTCACGAATGGTCTATTAGCCAAAGTACACACATCCCACCTCGGTAGTGTAAGAACATAGACAATACGATGAAAGTATTTTTATGTCGTGTTCATATTTAACATTGCAAACCTACAACCCCGAGTCGTATACCAACGAGATTATGTCACCTTTCACTGTCTATGAGGCAACAGACTTCTTGATCTGATGTGTTGTAGCACGAGCCTTCAGCTGCTTATCATTCTCATGTTCCGCATACCTTAACACACCAATAAGTTTATTCATTCTTGACTTATTGTATGAAAGCATACCCGAAAACACATCATTATCCGATGTTCTCATATGCCCCTCACTTACTTTTGCTTTATCCTGTTTCTTCTTCTTTTCTTTCTCCAAAAGCTCTTCGGCTGCTTGATAATGCTCTGTAGTAAAGGATGATGAATTATTTGTATGTGTGTATAGATTAGGATATTCCCCTGCCATCATGCCTTCAACCTCCACATCTTCATAATTAAACGACGTATTCCTGGTAGGAACACTCGTATCGAACCTCACCTCCTCATCATCCACGACCTCCATGTCGTCCTCTTTCTCTAATTTATCCGCATCTTCCTCGTTCAATCCAGAAGCATGGCGATTTGTTCTTTTGTTAATGAATGATCAACAAATTCACATTCTTCTATCTCGTCCGCGTTCTCCATACTCATCACAATACCTTTATCATAATCCGTAAACAAGATCATTTTTTCCTTCACTGACTCAATCGGTTGAACATTAGTAGTATCAGGATATACCACTAATTGCTTCCGAATCCCCAGCAATACCAATACCAGATCCAGATGCACTAGCACTTGGTTTCTGATCACCACTAGCACTAGCCTTGAAGGATAACTTCGTCATGTTTCTATATTTTCTCCCATTGAGCAGTAACTAGTGCTCGCAACTCTCTGTTTTCACGTTGCATATAAGATAGATGGCTCACCATCTTTCGTTGATCGGCACGCATCTGCTCTTGAAATACACGATCAGCTATCATATGATTTTCTTGCAAATGTATTAAGTTTAGCAACTGTATCATCTGTTGCTGGATTGGCAAATGGAAGAACTTAGGATTGACAAGCTGCATCGGACCTTCCGGACGATTGAATGACATGAAAGAGAAGTCCGGTCGTTTCATAGGTCGATGAATAGGACTTGTAGTAGCAACGGTTTGTTGAGGAATCAACATCGAAGATAACATATCTTGTGGAATAGATGTGAACCTGGGATTAGTCGAAACTGTGGTTGATAATGTAACAACTGGGGTGCTCGTTGGAGTAGTAACCAACGGTATTTGTTGAGGTGTTACATTAACTGTTGAACGTGGTTGCGAATCCACAATCTCAACGCCAGATGCTCTACGGGCTCTCATCTTAGTAGGTTTTTCAGTAGCAATATCCTTGCCCTTTGCTTTATGCTTACGTGTCGCAACTGCAACACCTTGATCATAAGGACCACCATGTCCATAACTACCATCATTTCCACCACTATTTCCACCATTATCGTTCCCACCTTCACCACCTTCCCATTAAGAATCCGAATCATCGTGGATCCAACGATCATTAGGTAAAGCTGCATAATCAGGTCGAGCAAAATGACCAACTAATCTTTTAAACCTCGATTTGTTCTGAAGATTTTTATCAAGATAATTCCTCAAACGTCTTATCATTTCTTCACTCATATGCTCCACAACCATGATGTCATCAGTCGGCTCTGGGTCTTTCACCATATTTTGTTCCAGGTGGTCAATAATCAGCTGCAAAAACCTCGGATACATTACAAACGTGTTCTTCACATGGCGTGTAACACAATTCTCCTTGGAAGAAAAAGTAAGAAAAGTGACCATTTGAACTCATATTTATAGTGACACAACAGTTCAGGCAAAGTTGTGAGAACTTCGCCCACTTGCTTATGGCAAAGTTACCTTCAACCATTAAGCACAATAAAATTTTAAATCCAAAATTCAATGTGTTTCCATTAAACCAGTAACCTTGTTCCTTTAACCCTGAGAGTAGCAAACAGTAGACAAGAAGTGTAGTAATAATAAAGAAAAGCTTAACAAAGAATAAAGTTTTAGTTTTCATCTGATGGGATCAAACTTTCTAGGTTCAATCAAGGGACACTTGTTAGCACACACCTACTTTGTAAGATCTAGTCCATTGCCAGTATTGTTGTCCACTTATGCACATGCCCTTAATACTTACTTCGAAGGATAAGACCAGACACAATTTTGATTCGTATGATCTAGTGGGACCCACACTTAAAATCCTAGAAACCACTTTGCGAAGTTTCGTTCTTGGTTTTACCCCAACTTGACTCCAACACCCTGATGCTGGCCAAAATCTTTTTGATGATAGATCATTTATTATATTATACAAAATTGGAATATATTTGTTTTCAAAAACAAACATTAAGGTTGAAAATTGGACTTACATGCCACGCAATACGGATTTACATGCCTTTCATTCAAGGTGTTTAGGACTTATAATGATGCCCCACCTTTGTAGTTCTAACTTTAACCCCTCAAGTTTGTACATTTTTTTTCAACTTTGAGTTTATCTTTAAACACTTTGATCTTTTAGGTAACTGTCATAAATGAAATATTTCAATTTGGGTTGACCAAATACCAACAGGCTTGTGCATGAGTCAACCTTTCATCCCCTTCCTTATGCAAGACTTAGTTAAATTTACAAGACCCTAAGATGTGTCCCACATAGAACAAATACATTTAGGTTCCAACAAGTCAACACTTAGACCTACTTTTCATTCTCTTGGGATGAGTCTACCAACACAAGGATGACAGAGTTTATCCATTTCTGCTACATCGTCGTACATGTGTTGATCTCACTGTTCAAACAAAGATTTATATCATTTCCCAAGATATAAAAAAATAATTTTTTTTATAGATAAAACAGAAAAACTAGTTACTTAGGATTTAACATGCCATTCAGTTGGATAAGTTTAGAAAAGTGAGTTCGGTCAAAAACCTAAGTGTAAAGGTCTCCAAATTATCCAACGTGTCGACTTTTTCTAAAACAATTAACTTCTTTTCAGCACAATTTCTTATAAAATGATGTCTAATTTTAATATGTTTAGTAATACTGTGTTGAACGGGGTTGTTAGTGACATATATGGCAGCAGTATTATCAATTAATATAGGAATGTGAGTGAAATTCAGACCATAATCGTGCACCTGTTTTTGTATCCACAAAACATGTGAGTAGCTACTAGAGGCTGCTATATATTCAACTTCGCATGTAGATATTGCAACAGAGGTCTGTTTCTTGCACTGCCATGAAACAAGCCTTCCGCCCAGAAACTATTAACCGGGCATGGTAGATTTCATGTTTTGATTACACACACCATAATCAGAATCTGTGTAAGCAACTAGATCCAAGTCACCTCCTTTTGGATATCTCAATCCTAGCTTCAGCTTTCCCTTCACAAACCGTAAGATCCTTTTTACTGCCTTCAAGTTTGATTCCTTCGGATTATCCTGAAAATGACCACACAAAAAAACTGCAAACATAATATCAGGTCTAAAGCAAATAAATACATTAAATAACCTATCATTGACCGGTAGAGGGTTGGATCCACATCCTCTGGATTGTCTGCATCAGGTCCTAGCTTATGATTCATGCGAACTAGAGTTTTGTAGGGTGCACTGTCCTTCATGTTGAACTTCTCAAGCATATGATAAACATATTTTGTTTGATGGATAAATAATTCAACTTCTTTCCGACTAACTTGCAATTCTAAAAAGAAAGTCAACTCCCCCATTGCGCTAATTTCAAACTTCTTCTTCATCACCTTTTCAGAGTCTCCACACATCTCAACCTTTATTGCCCCGAAGATAATGTCATCCACGTAAACTTGGACCAACATAAAGTCTCTTTTGGTCACTTAATGAACAAAGTGTTGTCGATCTTCCCTCTCACATAACCATTTTCTAGAAGATACTTTAACAATGTATCATACCACGCTCTAGGTGCTTGATGTAACCCATATAAAGCCTTGCTCAAACGATACACATGGTCTGGATAGTCTGGATCAGTAAACCCCGGGTGTAACACCCCGTAACCGCAGCGGAAACGTACACGGGATGCAACAGACACATCTGATATCAACAGCATTGTTTATAAAGAAAACACCACTACATTAATTTAAACGTATTACATTGTTCTGAGTTTCATAACCATCTAAGCGTTATCACATAAGTGTTACCGATAGTACATTAACATTTTTAATGCAAAATATAGTTCTCTAAGCTTCCACAAAATAGCACACAGCATCGAACACAGATCACTTATTCCAATTTGAGTGCACCTAGAAAGCATGTAAAGAAAACGGGTCAACTACGAATAGTTGGTGAGTTTCACTAATTTAAATAAACCATGACAAATCATTATAAAAATCATAAATAAGCGATGTAATTATACTGAGTTCACAAGTGAAAACTCTGTTAACCCCGAAACACATCAAATTACCCCTGGGGACACTGTTAACCCAGAAACATATCTAATAACCTCTGGGGTCACTATTAACCCAGAAACATATTTAATAAACTCTGGGGACACTGTTAACCCAGAAACATATTTAATAACCTCTGGGGGCACTGTTAACCCAGAACATTTCCAATATCCTCTGGGGACACTGTTAACCCAGAAATACATTTAATAACCTCTGGGGACACTGTTAACCCAGAACACTGTTTCGGGCCTTACAATATTAGCAACTCAGTTAATTACTATCTTAATACATTACCGTACGATTTCCGTACAATAAACATTATATAAATACATTCGTTTCCATGCGATTAGCATGTACTTAAACACTTTGATAGAAACATGCTTTCCGCCCCGGGAAAATATTTAAAACAGTTCAGTAAAAAGGGGCTCGTGAAAACTCACCTTAGCACATGCAAGCAGGTAACAACAATCAATATCAGTTAACACGTCCAATCTGTAATATGATCCCTACGATCGTTATTATGCAATTATTGTTTATATATAACCTTTAACCTTATCAATCGGTACATCTGGGAACACTGTTAACCCAGTACTGTACCTGTTCCGGGGCAATGTTAACCCAGAAATACTTCTCCGGACTCAGATTGTGATGTCGTTTAGAGTTCCATTGTCACAATTTCTATTAGTCGTTTTCTCGTTTTGCGTGCCTAGCACGAATATCCGTTTTATGTTTCCAAAAATGAGTTTGGTCACACACGACCCGAAAATAGTGGTTGTCTGTTTAGACCCATTTGATTTAAAATGTGAAATTATAGCTCGGTTTAGACGTCCCGATCGGCCGCGGGACCCGTTTCCGTCTTTGGCGTACCGGAAACTGTTAAATCGGTTAAAATACCCAAATCATCCGAATTATTTTCGGATGATTCATTTTTACTTGTTTAACTCAACTATATGGAAATAGTCCATTTTTAAGGTTTTTACACACCAGTCAGCTCGCTTAAGCGAACTTCACCGGTTTACGCGTTTTAACTTTAAAAGTTTGATAATTAGCACGATTAATTATCCGTTTACTCTCGGATCTTGAAATTTTGCACAAATCACTTTTTAATAGTGGGGAATTTTATAAAAAAATTTCCAGAATTAATTCTTATATTTAAAATTTATTTTTCTATTTTTAAACACCATTTAAACACTAAATATGTCGTAAATACCAAACGACCTTAGAAAAATCCCAAATTTTTCCTGGATGTCCCCTACCATCCACATAATCCCCTGTAATTTTTCCAGAACCAAAATCTTCTTTTACATGCCCTTTTTCCAAAACCGAGCTAGAAATCCCAAGAACTCGTTTAACCGAAAAGCCTACTTATACTTCTCCAACGGACCTCAAATTTTGTGTGTGACTTATACATGATATGAAAAGCTTATCTGAAATTTTCCAGAATTTTTCATGATATTTAACTATTTTTCACCATTTTTGGCCAAAACCGAGCATTAAATTCACCAAATATTCATTCTTTATCCAAAAATTCACAGAACTCATATTTTCATGTGTTTAACACCTCTGTGAAATTTCATGACCTAACTCTAAACGACCAACAATCTGTCCAAAAACACATTCACCGACAAAAACCGAATATACCTTTCGTTTTCCGCCACTACAAGCTACAAACTCATCTTTCCGCCTTATCTACCACTATATACAGAGCCTACAAACAACATACCACAATACCAAGCAAGTTACACTCACGATCAAGCCATTTCTTTCATGGTTACGGTTATGATACTAAAAACAAAGATTTAACCGTAAAAATTCGTTTTTGATTCGTTTAACTCATTTCTTGGATCAAGATCCCTTGTATAACCCGTATACATCACTTGATCATGCAAGAATCGGTTTTCATCTTTGAAACCTCATTTTCTTGCAAACAAACTCAAGAAACGAAGATGGAAACGTATATAATTCGATCTTTACCTTGGTTTTTCTTGTTAAAAGTCTCGGTTTTTGATCAAGGAGTTGAGAGGATTTGATGATCTTGAATGTTTTGATGTAGAAAAAAGAATTGAAATGGGGTATACCCCCCCCCCCCTATACCGATCGGAACTCATGGAGGGTGGGGTGGGGCCCACCTCTCCATTCTAGGCCACATGTTTGGATTTCAGATATCCGGATAATGTTTTGGATAATCTGGTTCAGTTCGTTTCTCGGTTAAACGTTTAATTCGGCTTAAAACGAGGCCAAAGCGGTTGTTTTTCGGCTAAAAAATGAAATTTATATAAAACCGATTTAAAACTTAAACCATGACATTTATTAACTTAAAACATCATAGTATTAGTTATTACGCATCTTTTTCGGCTTGATCGATCGTCTCTTGCTCGGTTTGGTATTAAAGGTTTCGTTTAACGTACCGACGTACAATTAAATCAAAATCCTTTTTCTGTGCTTTAATCCACTTACCCCGAAGCTTTAATACTTCGTAACATCACTAAATATCATACATCTCGTCTATAATTGAACCCTCGATTCATTCGGGTTTCAATAACTATCGATCGTTTGATCGCATATTCAATACGGTGAATTATATACACATGACGTAACTAACGTCTACCGGTTAGGGTATACCTGGTTTCGTCGGAATCGTTACATTCTCCCCCCGTTAAGAAATTTCGTCCTCGAAATTTTACACGCCCACAATCTCCTTTCGAGAGAAAGGTGGGGGGTTTTTCCTTCATAATTCACCCTCGCGTTACCAAGTATAATCTGGTCCTCGCTGTGAATTTCCACTTAATCTTAATTAATAACGCTTGGTATGTCCAAACTGTTTAGTTTTTCTCGTCTATTATCTCTACGGAATTAGTTATGATATCAAACATGTCTTCTATGAGTACCTCTATTACTAGTACTTTCGTTGCCTCATCGCTTAGGCACTTTTCAATCGGTATACATGGCAAAATATCATGTATAGTACTTAGCCCCTGGAATACTTTAATCAATAAACTAAGTGACCAATCATGGAGATAATCTCATGAGGCCCAATATATTAAGGAGCTATTTTCGGTTTTGGCAAACCTCATATCACCTTTCTAAGGTGATGCCTTTAAAAATGCCTTGTCACCTCTTTCCAATGACAATGGTTTCCTATGAATGTTGGCATAAATCCTTTGCCAATCTCGCGATGCTTTCAACTCATCTTAAATATTATAAATCCGATTGGTTGTTTCTCGAATCAATTCAAATCTTATGGCTTGATTGACGCCCATTTTCAATTTACAAATTGGTGATAATTACTTCACCCATAGAAAGCTTCAAGCTCTCGATGCTTCCTTCCCTGCCTTCCAATAATGGAAGTAGGATGACTATTTTGATCTGAGATCATTGAAAATGGTACTCCACGACGAGATACCATTTCACCATCAGGAATTTGGGCAAGAATTCATTGTAATATATTCCCACTATCATTGGCGAATTTTCTGTCGTCGTGGCGTTCCCTAGGGTTTTCGGTGTGCAGCCTTATCTCTGGCATAACTCAATATTCACCAACACACGTAACCATATCTTTCTCCAAACTCGGCCATTAATAAAAATCCTTTCAGATATCCGTATCATCAATAGTCAAATCCGATTCCGGATGTATGGATTATTTCGATCTATGCGCTTCGTCAATGATTAATTCACGAAGGTCATGGAGGGTCGGGATCCAAACCCGATTTTTGAAGTAGAGAATTTAGTCCACACGCTGTTCGAAATTCTTCTCATTGCCGTAAAATTCCTCCTTTTCCAATTGTTCCTCTTTCAACGTCTCACGTTGAGCGACTCGAATCAGGTCCGAAAGATTCGACTGGACTATCATCCCCAGCACTCGCACTCACAATGGCTTAACCCGATCTTTCCTACTCAAGGCATCGGCTATGACGTTAGCCTTGCCGGGGTGATAACGGATGTCACAGTCATAATCGCTTAACAACTCAACCCATCTTCGATGAGTATGAGACTGCGGTCTCTTATCATCTATAAAATTTGTACATTTGCGTCGTACAAAGGATTATGAGTTGGGTAATGCTAAAAATTCTTCAATAAACCGCTGATAGCCTCCGGCTAGTCCTAAAGATTGGCGCATTCCCTTTTGGTGCCTTGGGTGACTGCCAGTTTTAATGGTTTCTATTTTATTTGGGTCTATGTGAAATCCTTGTTGCTTTACAACATGACCAAGGGATTATGCTTTCTGTATTCAAAGTCACATTTCGAAAACTTCGCGTATAACTCCTCTTGCTTTAACACTTCCACATTTTTCCTTAACCGTCGTTCGTGCTCTTCTTTACGTTGCGAATATATCAAAATATCATCAATGAATGCTATGACAAATTTGTCAAAGTAAGGTTTACAGACTCGATTCATGAGTTCCATGAATACTGCCTGCGCATTTGTTAACCCGAACGGCATGAATAAGAATTCATAATGACCGTAGCGAGTCCGAAACGCTGTTGCTGCAACGTCCTCCTCTTGGATTTTTCATTTGGTGATAACTATATATAAGATCAATTTTCTAAAGATAAATCGCCCTTTGCAGTTGGTTAAACAGATCATTTACTTCGAAGAAGTGAATACCTATTCTTGATCGTCACTTTATTCAATTCTCCCTAATCAACACATATCCTAACACTTCCGTCCTTCATTTCCCAATTAAAACTGCACCCCATGGTGACTAACTAGGTCGTATAAAATCTTATCCAACAATTCTTGTAACTGATTGGATAATTCTTGCATCTCGGACGGTGCAAGTCGGTAGGGTGCTTTAGCAACAGGGCCAGCTTGAGACATTAAATCGATTCTGAATTCGACCTGTCGGGTTGGCGGTAATCCAGGAAGTTCTTCTGGGAAAACTTGTGGAAATTTGCGTACCACCGGGATATCTTTTATATGTTTTCTTTTAAATACTTTGGCAATCGCGTTTGTTAAATACACCACGTCTTCTTGTCGTAAATATTATAACATCTCAAGATGAGATTTGAGTGGCAACATAATACCGTACACTTTTCTCTGTATGTTATATATTTTTCTGTACCCAACACATATATATTTCTATATATATGTGTTTCTCCTTCTAATCATCTTCTTTTCATATTTGATTTCTACTTCATGTTGAGTTAGCCAATCCATGCTAACCATTACGTCAAAACTTCTTTGCTTTACTGGTCGTAGGTCAATAAGGAAAGGTTAATTGTTCAGAATAATAGGACAATTCCGTACAATTTAGTTAACCATTAGGGATTTACCGTTAGCGATTCTACAGTATAGGGTTCTATAGTTTCACTAATCGGTATCTTTCCATAGGGTAGGAGGTTAGCAGGAACTAACTTCTATCGACGACCGTAAAAATATCACTAAAGCCTATTGATTTAAAACTACAACGTACTTAACACCACTTTTGGATCATGACGTACTTTATTTGAATTACTCACAGAAGCACGGCTCCTTGCTTGATCAGAGGTTGATGCTTGTCATGAGGTTCATCTTCACTGCCACATTCATAGCAAGTACAACTGTTTGGCATAATTTGATTTCTTTGGATGGATTGTTATTGAGGTTGTTGGGTTCGGAGTGGTTGTACACGAATGGGTTGGGGTTGCCGGTTCACATGGCTTCAATTGGTTCTACAATTGGGGCATTACGTCCATCTTTACCACACCTGTGGCCTACTATCACTCGACATTCTTCTTCCTGCCGATAACCATATTTTCCACATTTAGGGAAGGACCCTTCATGCGGTTCATGTTTTCACACCAGAACTAGTCTTAGTATAATTATGGGTTGTAGGACATACCTACTTATTCGCAAGTCTATCTTGCACTATACCTTTATCATTTCCCTTCTTTAACACTCGACGTTTCACCTAATGTCCTTCCATTCCGCTTCCCATAGAATCAAATATATCAATGCTGGCTTATGACACAACCCTTCCAAAGGTTGCATATTTTACAGGGTTGACTATACTCCCTATCGATGGAGTTAGCTCCCAATATAGCGCTCACTTCGCTTAATTTCAGGAGTAATTAGCCAAGTTACCAGACATGACAATTCCTTCGAACGATTAGTGTGCTCTAAGTGATCAGCACACAACATTTCTATCTTTCATAGATCAGTTTCCAATCTCTGAGTTTAATTACTCGAATAAAAGTGCTCTAGCACAAGAATTTTAAATCCTGACCATATCATCTGAGCAATAATTTTCTAACTATAATTTTGTACCATCGTGTTCCATCACGATACAACATAATCTACCAACATATCTGTAGCATATTTCACTACACAATGTTCTAGACTCTTCCCAATATCCTTAACCATTTCGATCTTTTCTATCCACTCGCTAATCTATTCCTTCCTTTACCATCAGTCAACTATTAATAATCCCTTTAACACAACCGATAAACATATTCTTCACACCGGATCTAATTCATTACGACTACTATTCATGTTTAGTTTACAACTAATACTTGTAGTCACAATAGTATCCGGTGGGACAATATCACTCTTAGTAATAACACTAAGAATTGAAATATTCAAAATCATGTGATTGCTTGATCTATAATTTTGCGATCACATTCGCATCAATACTAGCAGTGAGCTGTGATACGATATTCGGTATCATCATCTGCTATCTTCGAGCAATCAACTGAATCATATCAATCTCCATCATTGGAGTTACTCTTTTTATGTCATTCTGCCGTACTCATCCCGTACGCAGTAATCAATACTAATCTCACCGTATAACTCGTTACCAGCTCAATCATAACAGCAAGTACACATACACACCAAATATTATCATACAAATTACACATACCAGTATCTAGTATATATATATGTCCCACAATATAATAACATATAGACTTATCCTGACGTCGGTTAACGTCTAATTATGGTTCATAACCCTTGTCACCATCTGACATATAGATCTTTCTCAACAAAAATCAATGTTTAATATACTTGATTTCAATATCCTTCTGCATGTCGGCATAACCGATACATGATCACCGTGAGCACCAAACGATTACGTACCACGGAGTTATAATATCCGTGTCCATTTGTATATCCGGCATACACGGTATACCACCTACGAACGAACAACCAACTATGCTACAATGATTCCAACACTTCTTTGTGTATAGGTAATCACTCTATTCGAGCATACATGGGTGTAAACATCTAACGGATGTAAGGATAACATAGGGAGTTGTCAGGTTCAAGGTAATTGCGCAACATAGGTTGCCTTCAAATATTATTAATTACTATTATGGGAAACTCTACACTCGCTCAGTCAATGTCCTTTAGGCGTTCTAGGTTTGCTAAAATCGGTAATTCTCGATCTGAAGTTGGTCTGTCTCATATGTTTGAGAGTGAGAAATACATATATATACTTCTATATATTATTTTTATCTGCGGATTAATTATCAAATTTATTATTATCATTATTTTATTTATTTATTTACCTTAATGGAATAAGAATGAGTTCAGGTACAGGTCCATCCGTACGTGAGGGTCGACGGTTCGGGTGAACATAGGGGGTTATTAGAATATACGGTACCGGTGTTGGAAGGGTATGAGATTTATCAGTTTTGGTTGGGAGTGACGGTTACTAGATATTTCTGGTTAATGTCACACGGGAGGTCTAACTTGGTGCTATCATAGCTGTGACCCGATAAGTCAGACTTATCATCACCCGATGCTCTAAGAATTCCAGCATCCTCGGTACTTTTATTATTTCATCCCCCGGTTCCTTATCCGGGTCCCATTTCTCAATACATGTACCCACAAGATATGTACATACATATATATACACATTAGCACGTATAAATAATATCATATACTTTACACATATGTTGCCATTTTTACCTATTAATGTCCCCAGTGACTTCCCCTGAATTCCCTCGTGCGGACAAGTCTGTTATTATGTTCCGGACCATAATAACTCACTTGTCCATTCAAGTTCATCCAGATCCCGTCACTATATATTATTAGTTGATATTCAGATCCTATAATACTTGAGCTACTGGTTATATTTTAGGTATCTTTTAAAGACATCCTAATTCTTTTATAACCAATGGCTCTGATACCAAGTTCTGTAACACCCCGTAACCGCAGCGGAAACGTACACGGGATGCAACAGACACATCTGATATCAACAGCATTGTTTATAAAGAAAACACCATTACATTAATTTAAACGTATTACATTGTTCTGAGTTTCATAACCATCTAAGCGTTATCACATAAGTGTTACCGATAGTACATTAACATTTTTAATGCAAAATATAGTTCTCTAAGCTTCCACAAAATAGCACACAGCATCGAACACAGATCACTTATTCCAATTTGAGTGCACCTAGAAAGCATGTAAAGAAAACGGGTCAACTACGAATAGTTGGTGAGTTTCACTAATTTAAATAAACCATGACAAATCATTATAAAAATCATAAATAAGCGATGTAATTATACTGAGTTCACAAGTGAAAACTCTGTTAACCCCGAAACACATCAAATTACCCCTGGGGACACTGTTAACCCAGAAACATATCTAATAACCTCTGGGGACACTGTTAACCCAGAAACATATTTAATAACCTCTGGGGACACTGTTAACCCAGAAACATATTTAATAACCTCTGGGGGCACTGTTAACCCAGAACATTTCCAATATCCTCTGGTGACACTGTTAACCCAGAAATACATTTAATAACCTCTGGGGACACTGTTAACCCAGAACACTGTTTCGGGCCTTACAATATTAGCAACTCAGTTAATTACTATCTTAATACATTACCGTACGATTTCCGTACAATAAACATTATATAAATACATTCGTTTCCATGCGATTAGCATGTACTTAAACACTTTGATAGAAACATGCTTTCCGCCCCGGGAAAATATTTAAAACAGTTCAGTAAAAAGGGGCTCGTGAAAACTCACCTTAGCACATGCAAGCAGGTAACAACAATCAATATCAGTTAACACGTCCAATCTGTAATATGATCCCTACGATCGTTATTATGCAATTATTGTTTATATATAACCTTTAACCTTATCAATCGGTACATCTGGGAACACTGTTAACCCAGTACTGTACCTGTTCCGGGGCAATGTTAACCCAGAAATACTTCTCCGGACTCAGATTGTGATGTCGTTTAGAGTTCCATTGTCACAATTTCTATTAGTCGTTTTCTCGTTTTGCGTGCCTAGCATGAATATCCGTTTTATGTTTCCAAAAATGAGTTTGGTCACACACGACCCGAAAATAGTGGTTTTCTGATAATTTGATTTAAAATGTGAAATTATAGCTCGGTTTAGACGTCCCGATCGGCCGCGGGACCCGTTTCCGTCTTTGGCGTACCGGAAACTGTTAAATCGGTTAAAATACCCAAATCATCCGAATTATTTTCGGATGATTCATTTTTACTTGTTTAACTCAATTATATGGAAATAGTCCATTTTTAAGGTTTTTACACACCAGTCAGCTCGCTTAAGCGAACTTCACCGGTTTACGCGTTTTAACTTTAAAAGTTTGATAATTAGCACGATTAATTATCCGTTTACTCTCGGATCTTGAAATTTTGCACAAATCACTTTTTAATAGTGGGGAATTTTATAAAAATATTTCCAGAATTAATTCTTATATTTAAAATTTATTTATCTATTTTTAAACACCATTTAAACACTAAATATGTCGTAAATACCAAACGACCTTAGAAAAATCCCAAATTTTTCCTAGATGTCCCCTACCATCCACATAATCCCTTGTAATTTTTCCAGAACCAAAATCTTCTTTTACATGCCCTTTTTCCAAAACCGAGCTAGAAATCCCTAGAACTCGTTTAACCGAAAAGCCTACTTAGACTTCTCCAACGGACCTCAAATTTTGTCTGTGACTTATACATGATATGAAAAGCTTATCTGAAATTTTCCAGAATTTTTCATGATATTTAACTATTTTTCACCATTTTTGGCCAAAACCGAGCATTAAATTCACCAAATATTCATTCTTTATCCAAAAATTCACAGAACTCATATTTTCATGTGTTTAACACCTCTGTGAAATTTCATGGCCTAACTCTAAACGACCAACAATCTGTCCAAAAACACATTCACCGACAAAAACCGAATATACCTTTCGTTTTCCACCACTATAAGCTACAAACTCATCTTTCCGACTTATCTACCACTAAATACAGAGCCTACAAACAACATACCACAATACCAAGCAAGTTACACTCACGATCAAGCCATTTCTTTCATGGTTACGGTTATGATACTAAAAACAAAGATTTAACCGTAAAAATTCGTTTTTGATTCGTTTAACTCATTTCTTGGATCAAGATCCCTTGTATAACCCGTATACATCACTTGATCATGCAAGAATCGGTTTTCATCTTTGAAACCTCATTTTCTTGCAAACAAACTCAAGAAACGAAGATGGAAACGTATATAATTCGATCTTTACCTTGGTTTTTCTTGTTAAAAGTCTCGGTTTTTGATCAAGGAGTTGAGAGGATTTGATGATCTTGAATGTTTTGATGTAGAAAAAAGAATTGAAATGGGGTATAACCCCCCCCTATACCGATCGAAACTCATGGAGGGTGGGGTGGGGCCCATCTCTCCATTCTAGGCCACATGTTTGGATTTCGGATATCCGGATAATGTTTTGGATAATCTGGTTCAGTTCGTTTCTCGGTTAAACGTTTAATTCGGCTTAAAACGAGGCCAAAACGGTTGTTTTTCGGCTAAAAATGAAATTTATATAAAACCGATTTAAAACTTAAACCATGACATTTATTAACTTAAAACATCATAGTATTAGTTATTACGCATCTTTTTCGGCTTGATCGATCGTCTCTTGCTCGGTTTGGTATTAAAGGTTTCGTTTAACGTACCGACGTACTATTAAATCAAAATCCTTTTTCTGTGCTTTAATCCACTTACCCCGAAGCTTTAATACTTCGTAACATCACTAAATATCATATATCTCGTCTATAATTGAACCCTCGATTCATTCGGGTTTCAATAACTATCGATCGTTTGATCGCATATTCAATACGGTGAATTATATATTCACATACAATCAATACAATGAACCATGTATTCTCGTATAATTACCATGGTAACTCATGTACCCGACATTACACATGACGTAACTAACGTCTACCGGTTAGGGTATACCTGGTTTCGTCGGAATCGTTACACCGGGGGATGCTCAATATAGACCAACTCATAAACTTCTCCATTTAGAAATGCACTCTTCACATCTAGTTGAAAAACCTTGAAATCCTTACAGGCTGCAAAGGCTAGAAATAACCTGATTGCTTCCAATCTTGCAACTAGCACAAAAACTTCATTGTATTCTATGCCTTCTTGTTGGTTGAAACCTTTTACCACCAGACATGCTTTATTTATGATCACTACACCTTGTCATCCTTCTTGCACTTGAACACCCACTTTGTTACTATGGCATGAACATTATCTGATTTCTCCATTAACGTCCATACATCCATTTTCATGAATTGAGCTAACTCCTCCTGCATTACCTCAACCCAGGAGCTTTCCTTTAGAGCCATCAGATAGTTCTTAGGTTCTACTTTACTGATGAAGTACGAGTAAAGACATTCATAAATGATTCCCGAATTTTGAATCTCCACATAAACACACACAATATCTTCAACGCTCCTTCTTGTTTGTACCCCCATTAAGATTACCATTTACATTGTCGACTGGGTGATCTTTGTGAACTTTGAGGTTTAAAAATAGATAAACTACCAGGTCCTCGCCCAAATTAGTTTCAACTTCATCAATAGTTGTCTGAGTGTGGAAAGGATTGTGAAAGTCATCATTGGTTTTTGTTTCCACATTAGGTGTTTGTTGAGTAACAACAGTCGTGTTTGAGATCTTGGGGGTTGAAGCTTCTACTTCGTCATTCATCATCTCAATTGCCAATTCTTCTTCCGAATCTGCATCAAACATGAAAGGTATATTAAAATATTTAAACAATTTGTCATAATCGAAGGCCCCTTCGTATCCCTAACAAGGTAGTGGTGCATAATAACTTGTGATGTCCATATTGCACACTATTTCTACCATGTTAGTTGGAATGTTAAATTCATGTTTATTTGGTGAACCAACTACGTAACCAACAAAGAAACCCTTCATTAGCTACTTCACCAAACTTTGAATTTTTCTTTAAAATCGTGAACGGGGATCCAAAAGTTCAAATCATTTCAAATTTGGGTTTCGCTTATGCATTAACTCGTAACATGTTTTATTCAATCTTTTAACAACTAAAACTCTATTAAGGATATAACAAGTTGTGGCTAAAGCCTCTGCCGAGAACATGATAGGAAGTTTGGAATAAGCCAGCATGGTTCTTGCAGTCTCTATCAAAGTTCTATTATTTCTTTCTCCAACTCCATTTTGCTGTGGTGTGTACGGTGCACTGTATTGATGCTCTATCCCCTTTTGTAAGCAGAAACGCTCCATTTGGTAGGTTTTGAATTCAGTCCCGTTGTTACTCCTGATGTAATTCACTTTTCCCCAACGATGTTTTCAACCTTGGTAATCAGGTTAATTACCATTTTAGCTTCTCATCCTTGGTCACCAAAAAATATACCCATGAGTAGCGTGTGTAATTGTCATTGATCACCAAGCAATAGTATCTTCCCCAAGAATTTTAACTTTTATTGGTCTAAAGAGATCCATGTGAAGAAGTTCCAATGGTGTAATGATTGAGTTGACCAGCTTAGACAGATGAGATTTCGTGTGCTGCTTTCCTTTCTTGCAAGGGGTACATTTGTCTTCAAAACCAAAACTCTTCAGAGGAACTACCACAACGAGTTCATTTTTCATAATGTAGTTCATCTTCCTTATATAAATGTGACCCTTGCATCTATGCCAAATTCAGACTCAAACTCAGACGCCTTCGAGAGAAAATATGACTCTTCATTTGCTGCTGACAATGCTCTAATTTCCGTCACGTAAGTAATCTTCTCTCTTGGTGCTCTCATCAGTACCCACTTCTCTGGTATCTTAAATCTGGGGTGCAACACCTTGGCTTCTTTGTTTGTAAAGTTCATTGAATAACCCTTGTCACACACTTGAGAGACACTCAAAAAGTTGTGTTTCAATTCTTCCATTAAATTCACCTTTACTAACTTTGTCTTTCCATTGGTCACAATACCAATACCACTTATACTAGCTCCATTTTCTCCCGCAAAACTAATCCTGCAACAAATCTCTGTTGCCAGTCATGTGACTTGAAGAACAATTGTTTACAACCCACTTTTTGTACACATCTCTTTCTAATTGTTACTGCACACAAAATAGAACTTAATTAGTACGAGGGACCCAAGCCATTGATGTCATGGGTCGTCCATTTACTTGACTTTGCATACTCGGTGTTCCTTGTGACCAATCATAATTTATGAAAGGACCACGAGCGGTGAAAAAGCGTTGAAGACGCCGATTATTATAAAATCTCGTTTAATATAATTAACCTTTGTGTTTACGAAAAATGGTGGTTGGTTCCTTTAGAAACGAGGACCAAACCAAGCCCTTTGGTTAATTTTTGGAACATACTTGTTACGAGAATTTGTACAGTAATATGGTAATTGTTGCCTCGGCTATTGTTTCATTTTCTACTCCTCTTGTAGGCGTTTCTTCAAGGGACAAATACTAGCCACATGTCCCTTCTTATGACATCCAAAGCAGAACTTGTTTTCAAACTAGTCCACTTTAGATTCCTGACTTATGGTCACATGAGTAGAAGAGGAGGTAGGAACCAAATCTGGCAGTTTAACATAGGGAGGAACAAATGGGTTTAAACCAGTTTTAGTTTTATGCGCTCTACATTTTTTCCCTTGATAGTTTTCCCACCTCTTTCTTTTCCATCATATTCCCTTTAACAAATTTAATTGGTGCCAAACCTCTTAAAATTGACTAATTGGATATCTGTCCAGCAGATGAGGCGAAGTTACTTAACTTCGCTTCTCTTTTTCAGCTGAGTTATATAACTTTGTTTCACTTATGATTGCCAATTAAGGGGCGATGAACTTGGATATGTTTATTTTTTCCCGAGCTGAGCTTCGATGTCGTTGCACTAGCTAAACCCGGATAGGAACTTAGCTAATCTGCTTCAAGCTCCTCAGAGGGTGTAAAAGTATAGTTATTATTTAAAGGATGAGGGACTTCCATGTAACTAACTCCCTCCTTTTAGGCTAAGGACCTTAAAGAACTTAAAGCATGATCCAGACAAAATACGAGTTTCTGAATTTTTCAAGTTTTCTATATAGCTCAACAACTTTGACTTGGAAGTAAGCTATTTCCTTATCATTGTTAGAATGAACTTAGTTTTTTCATCAACCACTTCATAGGAGAGATCGATCACTTAAAATTTTTCACCAAGTGTGGTTTTTAAACTTCGTAAATCCTTTTCAACACTTTTTAATGTTTTGATTATATTGTTGATCTTTCTCTCTTATGTGGTGATTGTCTTCCTTTAAAGAGCTTACTTCTTTTATTAATGCATTATTTTGAGTATTTAAGGCATTTAATTGTGAAGTTAAGTTTTGACACCTGACACATGACTCTTCACTACTTACCTCAGACAGTAGATCGTTCAGTTCTTCCATATAAGCTTGATCACTAGCACTTGAGGATCTTCCATCTTCTGTGTCAAAATCTAATCTCATCGCATGAGCCTGCTCATTGCACTCTTCTACCTTAAGATTCCAGTTATATCCACAACTCTGCTGAGATACCATCGCCTTCACCTTTGATCTACCTCAAAACTAACTACCCGATTGGGTGTTATTGTTTCTTTCAACTCTTTCATCTGTGCACTCTCGAGCAAAGTGTCCATACCTCTGAAAATTATAGACCCTCAGTTTAGACTTATCAAAACCTGGACTTTCTCCTACGAACTTCCTTACAATCTTGTTCGTAAACCTCTTCACTCTTCTTACTATCGTAGCCATCTGCCACTGTAAGTCCATTTCTTCCAAATCATTAACATCAATCTGATCATAGTCTTCATCTAATGTATTCGGATCCACAATATTTCCTTTGATGTAATTTTCATAGGATGCTAGAAATGAAGCATACAAGGCAAACTGTTTCTCAGCCGACTATACACTCATTGGCATAGACGAGTAGTTAACGCTTTGAGGACTACCCGTAGACCCAGTGGAACTTGCATGACTTTTTGATGGTGTACTTACACCAGCTACAAAACAGATTTCATCATCTGAATATATTCCCATTTGTGGACTTCTTGATTCATTACCATTTAAAAAGTAATATGTTTGCAGACCCAGAGTTTGAACCTGAAGAAATTTTGGCCCCATACATAGAAGGATCTTGTACCCAATAAGTCACTTCTCTTACTCTCTTCATATTCAACTCATAACCACTAAGTCTGTTAACCACACCCTCCAGTCATACGCGCCAAAGTCCTTGTTATCTCGGGTCGTTAGTGTATGCATTTCCCATTTTGGTAGAAGTGCATCAAGAAGCTTTTCAACCTTTTATCTTTCGACTGTCTTTATGTTATAATTATCAAGCGTGGTCATAATATGGTAATATCGAGTGATGATGTCATCCAATGTCTCATTCTTTAAGTATTTGAAAACCAAAAATTGAGTCTTTAACAACTTCGTCTTCGAATTTATAATGGTGACATTACCTTCATATATACTTTCCAACGCATCCCACATATCCCTAGTAGTCTTATATTTTTTAAAATTATGAAGAATCTCCTGCGGTAATGTCATGGTTATCACTGCTAGAGCATTGCTTTCAGCCAAATAAATTTTCTCCTCCACCTCTTCCATCTGACTATACTTCTTTAGTTGTTCTTTCCCTTCAAATGTGGTTATCGGTGGTATGTATCCATCTTAGATACACACCCACATCTTGGAATCTTGCCACTTTGTATATTTTTTAACCTATCTTTCCATTGTACAAAGTCAGTTTCTTTATGCAATTTGGAGCTTTAGTACTAGAACCCGACTCCACTTCCAATTTAACCAGTTTTGAATACTCATAGATGACATGATTAGAAAGTTTTATATAATTTGTTTTTTTATTATTATTTTAATCTAACAGTCCGTTAAGTTCGCCTTCTCTAGATGGTAAGAGAAGTTACGCAATTTGCCTAGTCAAACAGAATGGTCAACTTTGCTAAGGTCACTGTAAGAGTTAACTTCGCCTAAGTTAAATTTGCTTGGAAAAGTTCACCTAACTTGTAATTTCGCCAAAAACCCTAGCGACAACTTCGTTGTGACCGCTGGAAAGTTTGATTTTTCGTATCTTTCGGCTGTGTTTTGAGTGTAGGGCTTGTGAGGGGTGTTTGTTGAGCGAGGGTAGGCTATGGAATCAATTTTTGGTATAGCTGAGCGTCAAAATTGTGCAGTAATCCTTAGTTCAAGTTATAATACTCGGGTGATACCACCGAACCACACAATTAAGAGAAAATATTATGATACCTATTGTAGCCTTGTAGGTCCCTATGATGGATCGCTGCAGGAGATATCACAAACAAAAAGGGTGTGAATCCCCTAAGCATTTTTTTTATGAGTATTAGTAAACAAAAGAACACACAATAACAAGGATTTTAGCAAAGGTTTACTTATATTGAATAATATCTTAGTATCAATCAATACATGGTAAAACACTTCACAAGTTCATACGGTTGGAACGAGCAATAACTAACCCTAGGCCAAAGATATGTTATATACTACACATCTTCGCATGCTAAATAATAGGCGGAGTTATTTTAACATCGCTTAAACCATAACTTTGCTAATCACTAAGCCGTTTAACTTTAAACACAAAACAAACATATCGTTTATTATAGATAAGAAAAATAATAAACCTATGAAGTAACCAAAATGAACCAACAGGAACTGAACTGCTACTCATGGGAAGATAACCATCATACAAGGTAGGGTCTTAATTATCCTTTGATGAGTTTTAACACCTCAAATCATATTCCATTTCTTCAATCTTTTGCATGAATTCCATAGTAGTGAGATCATTATTCTTGAAGAATTGTTCTCTTTCAATACAAGCAAGAATGTACAATATGAACTTGGTAAAGTATTCTTGACAATGTGAATCTGATCAAATTGACTA